>NW_012137858.1:1767581-1767893 GCF_000956105.1 Propithecus coquereli | reverse complement strand
AGAAATGATTTATAATAAAAATGTTTATTAAGGCTATTTCAATAGATTCCCTTAATCTTTCCCACCACTTCATAACTGCAAGGGGAGCAGGCATATTAAACACAGCTCTTCATGAAGCAGTAAAAGACAATGGCACAAAACACGAAGTGACAGACAACAAAGATTTTGTAGAAACGGAGCAGGCCATGAGTTTTAATGTTACTTCAAATTGAACAAAAAAAATTATTACTAACTGAAGGTCTTTGTCTAAAATCAGAATAAGAAAGTTCATATTAAATAAATTAAATTACAGTTAAAGTTATTTTTAGCTCC
>NW_012137858.1:1766896-1767422 GCF_000956105.1 Propithecus coquereli | reverse complement strand
ATTCTTCCTTGAAAATTTCCAAACCAATTCCATACGTAAAAACAAAATACACAACGGAGGGGGCATTATTTGCCCCAAGACTATGATCAAGTGAAGGAACCCAATGATCTCTGAATCCCAGTTAGAAATCTGATGTCCCTATTTGATCAGTTAATTCCTTGAGGTTTTAAACACAGGTGTAAAATCATCACACTCTAAAGGCAGTGAACTTGAGCCTTAAATAATACTATATCTGAAAGGGAGTCAGGCAAGCAAATATATCTTTCGGAAGACACGTTAATACTTGGTAATGGGTTTACGGCCTCAGTTATCTATTCTTAGATATAGCATGTGGATATTTTGGCTGCTTGGCGAAAGTTTCCCACCCAGTAACTTACCCTTGCATCAACTGGATCCTGACCTGCAGTCTCATTAGGTTCACCCTAGCGCATTATGAAAGTATCCTATGCTAATAATGCAAGTGCCATTATTGTCCAAGTAATGACTATTGACTGTGGTATAGTGCTGAAATTTTGAGTATTCCATT
>NW_012137858.1:1766437-1766846 GCF_000956105.1 Propithecus coquereli | reverse complement strand
TATTTTTAGCTCCATAGATTAATCCCTTTTCCCTTTCATAGAACTCATTTCTATTAACTTTAGCAACCAGAATCCAGAGGTTACAGTATAAGGTGTGTTTTTTCATGGCTCAGATAGAATTTAATCATTGTGTTTTCACTTCACTTGATTGACAAACTGCATTATGGATTGGTGGAAATAAGTTGTTTCATAATGTGATGATGGGAAGCTGTGATAAAGATACCATTTGCTCCGACATGTCCAGCATGCACTGAGGAGGTTGTAAGAATGCTTTGATGAAGTGTGGATAATGGTATGAATTGATTCTTCAGATCCATAGCATGTTAGGCTATGGTCTAACTGGAGGTATGTGAAATATTAGACATAGAAATGTCATCTGCTATTTACATTTGTTTTAAAGATTTTTTTT
>NW_012137858.1:1762579-1764577 GCF_000956105.1 Propithecus coquereli | reverse complement strand
GATGCACAAAGCAGGCTACAAAACACTAATATGATTGCTGGCCTCCACACCTACTTAAATAAATTTTGAGTTCCCTCTTTTGGTCTCAGGTAACCTCCCCAAATATCCCTTTTCAGTTCTGATTCCCTATTTCACTCACTATAGAGTTAGTGATTTTTATTTTCCTTTTCTTTAAGGACAAAGATGGAAACAATACATTATAACTTTTTACTATTGATTATGTGTATACCTTTCTCAGAAAGATACATTTCGCATTAGTGCAATGAATGGAAACTGTAATGCTTACAAAGACTCATTTTGAAATCTTAATCTAAACAATATCAACAGGTTGCTTTTTGCTATTATGCCTAAAATGCAGAAGGGATCTGCTTATTGAACCCATCTTGAATGAGGAACGAGATGATGACTGAATTTCATTTCTGCCTCCAGTCATGTTTCATAAAAGGACCCAAACTCTTTTTCCTTACAAGCAGATGCCCAGTGGTGGGCAATTCCCTCTGCATTTGCCTGCCTCCTCACACCATCATCAAAGAGAAGGAAAAAAAAAGAAAGAAAGAAAGAGAAACTGTGTGCTCATGATCTGGATGGACATTTGAAACAAGAGAACTTTTGCAAAGGGAAAATTGAATTGGATATGGAAATATCTGAATGTCATGCAATATTTTATTGAGTAGAGAATAAAAGGGGCAGCAAAATAACTTTTTGACATCTCATTGTGTCTCTTGTTTTCCTAAAACTTCACTACTGATGTTAAAAGATTGTAAAATTTTCCTGGCCTAGAGAAGGAAGTCCTCCACGATTTTTCCACAAAGTTAAAACCCTGGTGTTCTGCGTGCTCCTAGCCAATGCTATTCTGTTTTATCCTGGAGACTGGCATCCTGCTTGGTAGTAGGGATTCTCGTCATGCTTCAGAAGACAAACTCCATGCTCACACACAGTCTGACAGTTCGACAAACAACCTAACTATCACAATTCCAAATAAGTGTACAAATCCTGCGAGAGCACGTAGGAAGGGCACATGACTGCTAGGTGGGGAAGGGGAAGGGAAGGCTTTCTTGAGGCAGCAGCATCTGAATTGAGGCCTGGGAAAATGAGTACAGGTTAAAGAAATGGAGAAGAAATGTGTCGAAAAATTAACACGTGCGAAGTCCCAAAGAGTGCACATCCAAAGAAGTAAAAGAAGTACAGGAGTGTAAAGAGAAGTGTGGACTGTAAAGAGGGGATGAGGCATGAATGGGGTTGGGGAGATCAAAGGGCTAAATGACTACCTGTGGTCAAGTAAAGGAGGACCTTCCAGCAGGTAAGGTCGGGGACAGGGTACTGGAAAGTTTTAAACAGGAAAATGAAACGACCAACCAGGCATTTGAAAAGGATTACCAGCTGCTCCAGGAGTCTATCTGAGAGGTCACCATGGCGAGGACCTGAGCCAAAGTAGAAACTGGGGAAGAAAAAAAAAGTGTTTTTTTCCCCCTGTTGTACCTAGTGTTATTTTGGAGATGAAACCAGTGACTGATGCAAAGCGGGGAGGGGAGAGGGTTTCTGTCTTGGACCACTGAGTCCATGCCTCTTTCTATATCTTTAAAGTAAGCAGGAATCTCCATTGGGCCCTAGATAGGCAATTTTGAACTATAACTGCTCGAGAAGTTTCACCAAGAATGAATTTGGTTCAGACTCCCCTCAACACATGGCCACCTCCAATACATAGCTGTTTTATTTTAGAGGTTGCAATTCATAAATGAATGTTATACATCTATCAATTGTCAAACCTCCAAACAAATTACTTCTTTGAGTGATGGGCACTGAGAAAGGGAGCTGTGCTTTGCATTTGGCAGGTAATTGGTATACAGTGGATACTTTCACTAGTGTCTTTCCAGGAAGCCCAGTGCATTTTGCTTAGCTAAATCATCATTTAAGTATTCTTTTCTCTTTGATTTTGAAATTGTCACTAAAAGCAAATTTTAAGAAAAGTATATCCTTTTACAGATAAACTTTCTTTGT
>NW_012137858.1:1759676-1761477 GCF_000956105.1 Propithecus coquereli | reverse complement strand
TTTTGAAGCCTCAGCTTTACTTGGTACCAATAACACTGAAATAGTCCTGTCTTGTATCCCAGTTAATGCTCCTGAATTGCACCAAGTAGATCTGCAGACACTAGTAAAACGGGACTCATGTGTATTGGGAATCTATACTAAAGGGAGTGAAACAACAGAGATAAAGAGGATTTGAGGAAGGAACAAAAGAAACCAAACATAGCTGAGAATTCTTCTCCTTTTACAAAAGTAACAGAGCTAGAAGAGGGAATAGAATAGATTAAGTAAATTAATATGGAGAAATGAACATAGGTATAGAAGTTATCCATGAAAAGTAAAACAAAAACAAAGACAAAAAAACAAACAAACAAAAATCAAGAGTGATTTATGTTGCAAGTAGAAGTTATTATTGATTTTTTGCTGCTATTGTTGGAGTGTCTGCATCTCCCTGGCATTAGCCAATGTAGAAACAAATGTGGACAAGCCAACTGTCTCCCTGATACTTAGCTTCATTTATTTTCTGTGTTCAGTTGACCAATAGCGGTATTTCACTTTAGAGTACCTCACAGATCAGGTTTTCTAGCACTGTGTGATAAAGTACATCTCAAGAAACCCACATACCTTTTTGGTTGCCCATGATTTCCTTGTTCACATACCGATTAATCAAGGAAAAGGCCTGGAAAGAATGCCAAACCGTCTAACCTTGGTCTCTATTTTGCTATTAATCATTATTAGGGTAATCATAATTTACCATCCAAAAAGGGACACTTATGATAGTGAAAGGTGGTGATATTAATAATTAACAGCAGTACAGGAAGAATAAATTTGGATTCCTCCAAGCAAACAGATATATCCTGTCACCCGGTCACTCGAGTGAAATAGAATTTTTTGGGGCGAGGGCCATTGTTCTATCCCTCTGGCCTACCAGATTCTTATTCAGGTATCTAGCAACGGATACAACAGATTTCTTGTCTCTTGCTGGATGCGGAAAGAGACATTAATGTGATTTATGTCAAATGCAGGAAAGTCCATGCTTTTTTCCTGAGTGTTCATAATGCTAAAAGTTTTTTACACTAAGATTGTAATATGGTGTATTTCTACAAAGTTCAACATTGTGTCTGTTGTAGGAAAAGCAATTAATTGTGGTTTTACACTTTGCATGGTAAAATAGCAATTTTCAATTTCAAAATTATTGTACATTTTGGTAAGGGTATAATTTACATCCATTCTCCCCTCCCCCTTCACTTTCTAAATGGAGCTACATTAAAACACAAATTCGTGCAATATTAGATAAGTGGGAAAGTAAAGTCTTTCTTTTGACTATTAAGCAAAGAATACATCTTAGGAACACCATAAATCATGCTTGTCAGAATATTCAAAAGAATCATTCTGTATAGTTACCTTGTCTATTATTTAGAAAGCATAGACATGAAACAATATAATTCAGTTGGGCTGCGTGTATCTAATTTGCATGTGGCTGTCTCTTTTTAATCTGAGTTTTCACAAGATGAATATAATTAGCAAGTTTCAATTTATCTTTAAAACCACTGAACTATGTTGATTACCTACAGGATGACATCACCCATGTGCAGTAGCATATTTGGACTTCTAAGCAGAGCAATTCAATGGATTTTGTAGCTAAACAAATGCATATTACAAGTTACAACATGACAAACTAGTCATCCATGTAAGATGCATAATTCATAATGAATATATCATGTTGCTTTATCTTCTTTTCTTAATTTTTTCTCCTAATGAAACCATGAATGATTTGAGGTAGTCAGCTTATAGGTCTGTGACCACTGGTTAAAAAAAATTAAAT
>NW_012137858.1:1756626-1757358 GCF_000956105.1 Propithecus coquereli | reverse complement strand
GATCATGTAACTGCCTCCTGAGCTCTCTTGTCATCACAATGACTAGCTTTAAAATATTCTGTCAAGATCCTAAGATGCAACACTAAAATATGATTGTTTGCATTATTTGCCAGTAGTTGCTCATCACAATTGAGGAGGTAAGAATTTATACTGGAACAAACTCTTTTTTGTTGCCTTTTAATCAATGTCTTGTCTGGGAGTGCAAGCCTTCATTTAACCTACATGTCTGGATATCTGAGAAGTTTCACCTTATGACTTGCTTAAATTATTAACATCCATTCCACCCAGCAATCTTCCTGTCTTACAGCTATTATCCGGCTGCTGGCTTTATAACTTGAAAGTTATTGTTTGTGTTAACGGCCATCCTAGTGTTTTTGGAAGGCTTTAGAGGCAGGTAAAGGCAGAGATCAGAGAAGTAGAAAAAGCATTTGGTATTAAAGGCCAAAATGAGTCCATAATTATGTACGGCTTATCTTTGTAAATTAAGATTCAACGTATAATGTTGAACACTAAATACTTTCTGCTCTAGGCTTGGTTCAGATTTGTTTTCCTTTGTTAAATACCCTGTTTGGCTCCCTGTGATATATTTAACACCTCTTTATTCTTGTGAGTTTGATCTAAGGGTTTCCAAAGAATCATGATGCCTCTGAGATGAAGAGGTATGCCATCACAGGTTACCCCTGACAGGGCCACTGCTGTTGCCTGCCACACCTGCTCATCTTTTCAAGAAGC
>NW_012137858.1:1756220-1756576 GCF_000956105.1 Propithecus coquereli | reverse complement strand
AGACGAAATATACAAGGTGGTTACATGGAAAGATCTTTAGACATGAAATACATGCAAAAATTTCCAGACTTCCTGACCACTTTCAGTTCTATATGAAAGTACACTTTAGCCTGTACACTGAAGCCACACTGGTTTTTCTCAAATATCACCTTTAACTCACCATTCTCTTATGAAAAATGCATGCTTCACTAGTCAAACAATAAAACCCAAAGCCTTAAATTCAAATCTCATCACCAGCTGACATAAACTAAAATTTCCAGTCCGTTATCCCAGTTTTCTGCTTTGAATCCTTGACAAGTCAGAATTATTTACTCATTCCTTGGTGAAGCATATTTCTTTTCTGTCTATTTTTGCTC
>NW_012137858.1:1753527-1754190 GCF_000956105.1 Propithecus coquereli | reverse complement strand
ATGATGCCTCTGAGATGAAGAGGTATGCCATCACAGGTTACCCCTGACAGGGCCACTGCTGTTGCCTGCCACACCTGCTCATCTTTTCAAGAAGCTCCATTTTCTCCTAGAGGCCCTTGAACCTTGCTTTATTGGTATTCTTCAAAAAAACAGAAAACATAGGCTACAAAAGAGGAGGCATGCTGGGCATGCCAAATTGTGGACATCCTTATCACCTTCCAACCTTTGTGTTTATCAATGATACTTTTGCAGAGACATTATAAAATCCTTCCAGTAGGTAACTACTTGTACCTACAGTTTTTGTGGTGCCTGAAATGAAATGATGTTATAAGAAGAACATGAGTCATGTGCTTTCTGATAAACTGATCCTGCCTTTTTTGATTTTCTAAACTATTATGTGGAAATTCCAAATTTCACTTTTCTTAGTAGAGAAGCTTACATTACTAACTCTGGGATAAAGCTGCAAGTGCTAACGCTTAAAGGACTGTGAATGTCATCAACTGTGTTTTTTAGCTACTGTAACTACAAGGGGCTGTATAGATGAATGATCTAATTCTTCCAATAGAGTCAAACAGTATTGGTGACTTTTATTAATTAAAACAATTTGTATCCTAATATCTATCTTCAGAAGAAGACAAAATTTTTTAGTTTCACTTACTGCAA
>NW_012137858.1:1749997-1750341 GCF_000956105.1 Propithecus coquereli | reverse complement strand
ATTAATAAAACATGGTATATGTATACCATGAAGTACTACTCAGCCATAAAAAAGATGAATTTAATACCTTTTGATACCATCTGGATGGAACTGGAGACCATTCTCCTAAGTGAAGTATCTCAAGAATGGAAAAACAAACACCACATGTACTCACTATTAAATTAGAATTAACCAATGAGCATACTTGTGCACAGAGGGAAGTAAAACTCAGTGGAAATCAACCAGGGGAAAGGGGGGAGGAGAGGAGGAGCAAAAACTTACCTAATGGGTACAATGAACACTATTTGGATGATGGCACACCTATACCTGGGACTCAGGCATTACAGAAACGATCCATGTAACCT
>NW_012137858.1:1749036-1749547 GCF_000956105.1 Propithecus coquereli | reverse complement strand
AATTTAAATTTAAATAGCTATATGTAGCCACAGTGGTGTCTTGGCACAGTTCATATACTTGCAGGTACAGTACTTAACAGCAGAGCCCTATGCCATGCCCCAAATTTCCAGGTGACTGTGAAAGAGAAAATACTGGAGAGGTTACCTATCTGTTTCTCCATAGGCCTGTGTGTGAATTCCCAGTCTTACTTTATGTTTCTGGGTTTGTTTTCTGAATACTGCGGAGAACATCTGAAAATCTCTGAGACTGCATCAGTGACTACAAGTCAGGGGATCTAATTCCTAACAGGATACTCGGTGACATTCAGACCCCTTTTGATCCTTCTCATGTGACACTCTCGCCCTGATCACAGCCGCCGCCTAAATTGTCTCCACATTCAAGGCTCCTTACTCCTACTCATTCTCCCTCGTGCTCAGAAAACACACTAATACCTCATTTGCAAAGGAGGCCAAGGCCATATGACATTATCTCTATGAGGACTCACATCACTATTGCCACATGTCAATTTCC
>NW_012137858.1:1747466-1748986 GCF_000956105.1 Propithecus coquereli | reverse complement strand
TGTCAATATGTAATTATATAATAGTCTAATTTGTGGGGAGGAAGTAATGCTATGCATATTCTGAAAAAAATTCCACAACATTCTGACAACTAATCAATACTTCTCACCTTTCCTATCATGTCTGAAAACTGCAGATATGTTCCAATTTTGGGTTCTGATCATGTAGTCAGAGTATGTATGATCCATTAGGTTGGTTTCCATAGAAGATTTCTGTAACTGGAGGTTTCCATTTAGGGAAATGTCAACAGAGTGTGTGACATTGGTGTTTTGATTGCTATCTTACTCTCTCCCTAATAAGTTGTGCTAATGTAGCAAAAATCAAACGGAAGATCAGATAGTTCCCCAGCAAATTCAGAATGATACAAATCAATTTGACAAAAGTTCAGCTGCTCCTGCCCTTGCTTCAGGCAGTGACAATACCTTCCTTTGGTTCTGTTGACACAATCATAAGACCTAAGGGTAACATCTTCAAATACATCTTTTTAAAATCCATGTCTTATTCATTCCCATTTTCTTTATATTTTTCTTCTGTCATGCTGTAAGAAAAATAACTGTCTTCAGAGAGATACTTCAGATTTAAAATGAGAAATTTAGAATATCAAGTTTGAAAAATGGATACAAGGACAAATAATCTTTTTGTAGAAGACAAGAATCTGGAATGAGTACTCTAAGGTCTGACTCATTGTTTCACTTTCCCCTTCTTTCTAGGCAAACTTCGAATGCTTGCTTTTCCTGAAAAAAATTCAGCCTCAAATTCTTTAGAGTATCGTCATTTAACAGAAGCTAGGGAGAGATGAAAAACAAAGGCACAGGTAAATTTAGCCAAGAACGAAATCAGGTACACGTTTTCATTGAGAAAAATCACTGAAAACATGGTTTTTAATTTAAGAATCTTTGTAAATACACTGAAATGACTCCATTTTGTAGACTGCCCTCAGCCATAAAGTAGTTAGATATTTATTTAAATCTGTCTTTCCTAGAAGACGCTTCTTATGACTGTTGTGTATGAAGTGCCCAGATTGCAAGGTGAGTAGTGTCTTGGCATATGGTTATAAGGGCAGTGCTTCCAATTGTGGAGCAGGGACGAGGATTGGCTTTGCTGCCAGTGTGATCTGGATTCAAGTCCCTGAACAACTTTTATTAGCTCTAGGCCTTTAGAAAGACAACTACAAATAATGATAAATTTTGCTTTAAATTTGCTAAGAGGTTTATATCTCATTTAATGTGCACAAAAATACAATCTGAAATGTACTGAGTAAACCCATTTGAACAGAAGAGAAAGAGGTTCGGCATAATTAAGTAACCTGCCTAACATCACGCAGCTTTTAAATACCTTATTTATATGTGTATGAACAGAGTATATTGCTTATCTGAATAATATGCAACTACATATAAGTAAACAAATACGTATGTCTTAAATACAACTTATGTCTACATTCTTTGACCTTTGTCATTACTCATCTTACAGAATTTCTCCATGGAAAAACAACATTTGTGCCATATTTCCTTTTCAGAAATAA
>NW_012137858.1:1745202-1745751 GCF_000956105.1 Propithecus coquereli | reverse complement strand
CATTATCTCTATGAGGACTCACATCACTATTGCCACATGTCAATTTCCACCTATTCTTCCATCTCCTACTCTTCCTGTCAACAAAGATGTCCACATTTTTCAAAAGCTCTCCCCAACTTGACATCTCAAGTACCCCTTTCTACCTCATCCAGTCTCTTCTACCTTTCTCCTTTTGTATCTTCAATCTTCATCTACTCACTGACTCCTCCACTTAACACAGACAAACAACTCTTTCAGGTTCTCCCCACTAATCACACTTAACACTGTGATCATTGCCACGGTTTGCCTATTCCTCTCCCCTGACATTTTAGGTTCTACCTCAAATACTTCTCTAACCAGTGACCTGACAATCACCTAATCAAAGGTACTTTTATATTTGGTTCTGCCTGTAGCTCTTTAATTGCTCATTCTTATTTGGCATTCTCCATCATTCCCTTCCCTGTAATTGGGTATTGTTTAAGATTCAAGATAATCAATTTACAGCCCACAGGCCAAGTCTAGTCTGTCGACTATTTCTGTATGGCACAAGAACTAAAATGTTTCTTTTTT
>NW_012137858.1:1743955-1744425 GCF_000956105.1 Propithecus coquereli | reverse complement strand
ACACACATTTAACCTACATGACTCAGCCATTAAACTAAAATTTGAGAGTGGGAGAAAAAAGAAACAGAATGAATACAATGTTCCCATTGTTCTCCTAGATGCCTGGGATTTTAAATCCTTAACTGTCACTCAGTTGAACTCTATTTTTGTCAGTTTGCCTATCAGTCATGATGGAGAGCTTAACCTAGGGTAAGCCATGGATTTGTCTTCAAATTATTTTTTTAAAATGGTCTCAAGTTCCTGGGGTGGGGAACTATGCACAAATTTTTAATATCAGTCTATAGTTTCAACTTGAATCTCAGTGACTTCTGGGCAGGTAAAAAGTGACCAAAAGCCATTCTGCACAGTATCCCAGCGCTGTCCAACAGAACGTTTGTGACGATGGAAATGTTTTTTATCTGAGCGGTACAACATGACTACTGAGCACATGAAATGTGGCTAATGCGACTCAGTAACTGGCTTTGAATTTT
>NW_012137858.1:1731990-1732650 GCF_000956105.1 Propithecus coquereli | reverse complement strand
GTTTTAGGCAATTCAAACTCAGATATCAATGAATTTCTAGATCTTCTGACTCTTCTGGATTTTTTACCTGTTCTTCTATAGAATTCTTGAATTTGGTTTTCAGAACACCATAGAAGATTATTACATCACTTGAAGAATCTAAGAAATTTAAAGAACAACAATCCCTATGATTGAGACAAAGTAGTAGTTTATCTTAAATGCAACCACCTGTCTTAATGGTCCTCCAATTAAAGATTAGCTATATAATTATCTACATCATGGTGAATGGAATATTAGACCTTTTCTTTACTTCTGTTTTCATTTATTCTTCCCTACTTTTTCTAATTAGTTTATTTAAAAAGAATAATTTAGGCATGAATGAGTAGAGATATACTTCTCATGTCTTTTAAAAATGAAAATTTATACAATCCTCCAATGGTATGAAACAATTAACAAGGTTTATTTTAAAGTAACATAAAAATTCACCATATCATTTTAATTGGGGTAAGTGACATTTGTTCTTTCCAGTAGTAGGTGGGAAAGATAGAAAAACAGTATGTGTTTCACAAGAGTCTAATAGGAAAAGAATGAGGTTGTGCATTTTTTCCAAGACTCCCACTCCATGGAAACAACAAATTGTCTGTACAATTTGTTCTGGATTTTTTTATTTTAAAAATCAAT
>NW_012137858.1:1730454-1731940 GCF_000956105.1 Propithecus coquereli | reverse complement strand
ATTAATATTCATTTGGGGATGTTAATTCTGCAGGGAGCATCAAAATAAATTCTATTCCAATTAAACAGCAGAGAAATATTTCTGGGAACCAACAGTGCAACGAAGCAAGAGGATTCCATAACCTCAGTTATCATATCACACCAGATTAACTGTGGCATCTTCTAAGATCTACAGCTAGAAACACCAAAAAGAAAATTCCTGTTCTTCCACCTGGGGCTTTATTTTCCTCCTACGCAAGAAAAGGTTTCTCCTTCTTGACTTCCAAGTAGAATCAAAAGGTCTTCCTGGGCCATGGCAAGAAGTTAACTAAGTGTAGAAGAGCCCTGGGATTTTGTGTCTCACTTTGCCTAATTCACTTGAAGATATACAGCTGCAGATGGAGAAAACTAGGAGTGGGATTTATTTTACATGATTCACACAGACAGCCAAAGCAAAATGTCAACCAATGAATCTTTGCTTCCAGGCTGTCTAGGAATAGGCCCTGGGAAAACCTTCTGACTCTACTGGAAATGGGGAGAGTGGACTTTTTCTGAACTGACTCAAAAATCCTGATGGAAAATGGCAGGTTACTGCTTAAGCACAGATGTCACTTTACTGTGTCAACTTGGAAATGATCATCACAATCTGGCAAGTGCAATTTTTCTCACATTATGAGTGTATCTGAGCAGGTGCTATGCTTTACTGAGATTATGTATTGTTTTCATATTTTTCAAATTTTTTTGTTTGAATCATAGGAGGAAAAGGATTCTCAAATATATATTGAAAAAAGACTGGCCTAAGATTTGATGGAGAATAAAAAAGGTTAATAAATGTTTTACTAACAATCAAAAAAAAGTTTGTTATCCCCAGGGGCATTTTTAGTACATATGCTCTAAATTTCTACTAAACACAGAAGAGGGAAAAACAGTAGTAAGGACAAATCTAGAAAATATTTTCTAAAATAGATCTTCCAGTGGCTCCTTCTACAGCCACAATGCATTCTGTTGTCATTTGCACATTGCCCTGTTTGGCAATGTACTTTGTTATTCCCATTGTCACTATGGAAAGCTGCCAGAGCTACTCAAAGTAGGCTGTCATTGGGGGGCTAAGCCTATACATAAAACAATACTTCCTGGTCTGCAGGGGCTACTCTGGGTTCTGATGGCTAGCTTTAAAAAGCCATAATTTTGTCTGTAGGACTGGTGGCTCTCTTGTCCTGCCAAAAGATTGAGATCAGACATGGTGACAAAACTAACTACATTATAAGGAGTTGCAGCTTGGAAACAAGCAACATAAAGCAGTTCTAGCTATGCTACTGGGCAGTTCGATTAGTAGGTATTTTATCTCTGAGCCTTATTGATTGTCCCCAAAAAGTTGTCACATACAGTAAGCCTGGGGTGGCCAGCAATGCACTAAGTTCTGGAACATAAAGAAGTATATAATACACTGTCACAGTTTCAAAAAACTCTAAGGCCTACTTGGGGAAACTATAGTCAACAAAATGAAG
>NW_012137858.1:1727654-1728549 GCF_000956105.1 Propithecus coquereli | reverse complement strand
AACTACCCCACACTCTCCACAAAGAGAATTACTTCAATGTAGGTGGATGGGTGTAATTGTCAGCCCTAAGCAATGACATATGAAAGCGTATGGCAAGAAAAATTGGTTACGTTAGTGGGAGGACACCCGTGGCAATCTTTCTGCTTTGAAATTGGTAAGAGCAGACCTCCTCAAGAGAAGGCCACTCAGCGCTGGGACATCCCTTACTTTTTGGTCATCCCTCCTCTCCACTGTCTCCCCAGACGATAGGTCCTAGAACACAGTATTGACATCCACCTCCTAACCTTTTAAATGGACATTAAAAAAAACATATAAACATTGAGGCCTTGTTTAAGTTATCCCTTACTCATAAAGCCTATTAGATGTACATTGTATGACATCATACTAATCTTGATTATATACCATCATTTAGAAATTTAAAAATAATTTTATTACTTCAGTGTCTAATTACAAAAATGTGCCTGGGGCATAAAATTTAGAATTAAAAATAAAAGTCTATTTGAAGTTTTTGGTATTATGGAGGGAATGCTTTTGAGGAGAAAACAATACTGCTACCCACAACATGTTCATCAAGGATTTTCCACCTCCTCCTCCTTCATTGCTTTTGTTACTTTAAGTGTGCTTTATAAATTTCTGTCCAATGACAACACAATCAAAGATATGCAATGAATCTTCTCTTTCTTCTCTGATAAAAATCTTTAGTCTTAGCTAGCTAAAAGTGTAGTAAAAGACATTTAATTTTAGCCATGGGGTATCCATTTTCTGTCACAAGAAAAATAAATATACATAAAAGTAATAAGATCTCATAGAACACAGTGTGGGACAGAGATGTCTGACTTTAATTTTCTGAAATGCAAGGGGATGCAATTAACTCTCTGGTTGTGATTAGCATGTT
>NW_012137858.1:1714468-1725279 GCF_000956105.1 Propithecus coquereli | reverse complement strand
ATAAACATTGAGGCCTTGTTTAAGTTATCCCTTACTCATAAAGCCTATTAGATGTACATTGTATGACATCATACTAATCTTGATTATATACCATCTTGTATTGCTCACTGAAGCATATATGTTAACTTTGTGTGAACCGAAAAAAAACAAACAAACAAACAAAAAATCAGGTATACCTTCATCAAGATCTACATTTTAGATCTCTAGGATAAGGTCTACAACCATCATGTAGCAAGTAGAATGCACAACCCCTCAAATGTCCATGCTAATAGGGCTGCATTCTTCTATTTTGACCCTGAACTAATTAAACTAAATGGAAATTCTGATATTTTTTCTGGTCCTACCACAAATTTAGAAAGCAATCCTGTCCTGGGAAAGGTCAACCTGAAATCAAGTACAAGTATATATCTCAAAAAAGAGCTCTATTTACATCCAGGATTTCCTTTGTTTTTGTTTTTTTAAAAACAAAACATCAGAAACATCACTTGGTCTCTATTGAAAATGCATTTAGCTAATACACACCTGTGTGGGTGCTGGGATATTGGTAGTGAGATTTAGAAAAGTCACATATTGAGCAGGTGAGCAGGGGGAAATTACATAGCTACAGATATTTTGTAAATTCCCTAAATCCACTATCTATCCTGCTTATGGCTTTTTCAATTGAAATAAACATCTTGTCATAAATGGAACAGAGAACTTCACTAATTTCCATTCACCAATGATAGCATAAGCCCCCCATGGGTTAGTAAGTGTGAGAGATGTGTGAACAAACATGATAATAAGCAAGTAAAGTGTATCATAAAATATACTGTTCATTTATTGTGACAACCGGGGTGTAATTATACCAGGAAATGTACTGCACTTTAGTCGGTGAAAGTAATAAAATCTGAACACCAGGAGACCTTTCTCTACTGTGTGCCATGAAACTACTTTTGAGAAGAAGGTGAACAATTTAAATATACAGGAGGAATGTTCACTTTTATAAATTAGCAAAGTGGGGGTTAGTCAGATTTTCTCGTAGTCTAATAAATAAAACCTCTCTGTTCTTTCCTCATTAGTCGTGGATATAGCACCAAAGAACATTTTCCTCAATTCCTGGGTAATTATAATGGCTAAATTTGTGTGGATTACTTATGCTATTCATCTCCCTTTCTCACCCCAATTAAGGAAATGGGGAGTTGGAAATGACTTCATTGTATTGGAAATGCCTCTACAAAGCTGCAAATAAAAAAAGCAGAAAAAAAAAACTTGTAGAAAGATACGGAAACAAAGGGACCCTCAAGTGCTAATGGAGGTCACTAAGAAAAGTGAAAGGAATGTGTAATTTCAGATTAGGAAACCCTGGGTTTCCCAGAGTGAACTGCTATTTGAGAAAGTGTAGTTAATTGAATTTTATGACACTTTTTATGAAAATTAAAATGCATATCTTTTACTACCCTAATAGTTTTATTGCTACTGTGAGATTTATGTACAGTGATATACCAAAAACCATATGCAACAATTCATTAAAGAGCACCAGAGTGGATTACTACGGTTTCCTTTTGTGCTTTGGCAGTCGACAATCCAGATCGTATTTATAGGATTGGAGCCACCTGCCAGCTCAATGAACAGAACCACGTGACTCCACAAAAAATAGAAGCAATTCTAACATTAACGAAAAAAAAAGTGTTAAATCAAAGGATCCTTCAGGGTCAGCCTGTGGAAAGCTGGGTATTTATTTTTTCCTTAGCACCAAATGACTGATTCTTACATTATTACTGGCCCAGAAAGAAGCAGGTTTGCCAAGCCCTTCCTGGTTAAACTCGCTAGAATGAATGAAATGCCTGCATTTCACATTGCTTGGGAGAGGGCTGGGGAATTTAGACCCTTTATGGTCTGATTCACAGTAAATCTCAGATTTTAGAGTGCATTCCTTCCAAAGCATAGAAGCAAAAATTGGCCTCAGATGGATAAAACTATTGTCTTGGCATACATTTAGCCTGCTAAACTACTGGAAATTACCAAAAATCAATGTGACAAGGAAATACTGACATCAAGAAAATAAATCTAAGCATAATTTTCCAAATTAGGAATTCTAATTTACTGAACAAGTTAATCCACAAGAATGTAATATTTCTCTCTGAATTTCTCTAAAATTCACTTTCTAAAAGAAGACTTTCCTCAGTTCCTTAAGTCCACTTAGTCACTCCTTCCTCTGCCCTCCTTACATGTGCTTCTATTAGAGCAGTGCTTCTTACACTTCTATGTGCATATAAATCATCTGGGTTCTTGTCAAATGCAAATTCAGAGTCAGTAGGTGTGCAGAGGAGGGAAGGTCTGTGAGTTTGCATTTCTCACAAGCATGCATGTACTGCTGATGCTGCTGGTCCTCCGACCACATTTTGAAAAGCAAGGTATTAAAGCACTTCTTAAATTGTCCCACAGCGATCTGTGCACATCAGTCATTTCCTCATGTCTGTGAGCTCCTTGAAAGTAAAGTCCATGGCAGCATCTAAATAGATACCACTTACAGAATGCCTACCAGTTTGGGGGTACAGTCAGGATCTTAACATTCATTATCTTTAATTCTCAAAACTATCCTGCAAGATCTGTAATCATGTCCCCATTTTACAGATGAAGAAGCTGAGTCTCAGATATCTAAGTTAAACAACTTGGCTATGGTCACACAGGTACCATGCAGCAGTCCGAATGCAATTCTGGATCTGTTTGTTTCCAAAGTCCGTGTTCTTTCCCCTATACCTGAAGGCTGCCCTGTTAACCAATTAAGGTCTACCCTACAGCCATCTCTTGCTTCCACTTAACCAGCCCACTACTATGCTTTTCCTGTCTTCTGAATGCACGCATAACAATGGTTTGCACCACACTATTAGCATATAAATTGCTAGTTATCTTACTAACATAACAATACGCTTATTTCATCCTACAAATGTTTACTGAGTAAATACTAAGCGCCAGGCATGGCTATAAGCACTCCTAATAGGTCATGGAACAAAACAGACAAAACTCCCTGATATCCTGGGTCTTGGGAATCATTTTCCCAACTAAAATGAAAACTTCTTTGGGACAGGGACCCAATCATTTTCCTTCTGTATTTCTCATCATGTTCTGAACATAGTAACTACTCAATTGATAATAGTCTCAAAATTCAGATAATTTACCATATAGATATATTCTTAATATACAGGAAAGTCCTAAGCACAAGGCCTTTGTCTTTTCTAACAAATGACCCTTGGAAGGAGAAAAGATGGTGCCTTCCTGCTGTTTCTCATTTTCCTCCAACAGTGTTTTAGGCCAGAAGCAGAGGTATTAAAGTCACACACAGTGCAAGTATCAGCCGGAGAGATAAAATTCACTAAAATTAAATCATAGTAGTTCGCAGCACAAAAAAAATTATCTGTTCAGAAGTGTAGAAAGTACAAGCAGAATA
Source organism: Propithecus coquereli (assembly GCF_000956105.1). NCBI lineage: Eukaryota > Metazoa > Chordata > Mammalia > Primates > Indriidae > Propithecus > Propithecus coquereli. The sequence continues at coordinate 1,721,852 of NW_012137858.1, read as the reverse complement.
GTCAACTTCATGAAAGGTTAGCCTCACTGGCAAAGATGTTTTTTTCTCCCTTATACACAAAAACTGTAGACTAGAAACCTGCTAACTAGGAAAAAACACCTGCTTATCATTTCACAGTTTTTTGTTCAACAACATTCCAAATTCTCACTATCTTCAACAGAGAATGTATAAATTTTCCTGGATTGTTCAGAATGTTTCATATTCTATTTCACAAAAAAAAATCATTTTAAAAGTCTACTTATTCACTGAAAGCATACAAAGGTTTTCTTTTTGAAGCTGCAGCCTGTGTCAAGTTTCCTTAGGTGTGTTGGCCACATGTATAGAAGGGAAAATAAGACTAAACTTGTTCTGTATCAGTTCTTCCTCATTTTTTCAATTTCTTATATTAAAGAAATCTACATATATTAATCCATCTTGTGTACATTCTAAAACATTTGAAAGAGAAGTGGAGAACACACACGACTCCTCTCAACTTGGCTATTTTATTCAATATTGAGAGACTTCATGATACAATCTGTGGATGGCAGATAATGAAATTTGAAACGAGTCCTAATTCTTATTAATATGAGAACATAGACATACTTCTTCACTTTAGCTACAGCTTTCACAAAAGTGTGTCACAATTTTTATTATGCAAGGATTAATGAGAAGAAATAAAATCCTAGCATATAGTAGATGTTCAGTTAGTAGTTTTCCTGCTTTTATTAACAATCATACAACCATAATTATAGTACTGCTTTTTAAATCACCGAAACTATTTAAGTACCAATAATAATTACGCTTAGCATTTAACTAAGCAAGTACGCAGGCATGATCCTTATACTGCCAAATATTTTTAGGTTAAAACAAAGTTGATGTAAATAGACATCTGAAAGGAGCTATAAATAAATAGCTATACAAGCATGAAAGAAACAAATAGCTGAAGTCTTTGCCCTGAGTTTCAGAATTAATTCAAAGTTTCCTTTCTGAAAAGAAGAAGACATCCCATTAATCAGATTTCTTTTTCCAAGTTCTTTCTTTTTATAGGATTTGGCAGGAAAGGTCTTTGGCTAAAATACAGTTTAAGATTAGTGTGTGATGTGGCTGAGCTGTAGGCTGCATCCTAGAAGAGCCTTAAACATGAGTAAAAATAGGTCTGAGGGTTGAGGAGAAAGAAGAGAAAGAATATAGTGACAAGGAATCACAGACCCTTAGCTCTACAGACCTTAAAGACTGAGTCCCTCACAGCCTAAGTGACTTGCTCAAGGTCACACACTAGAATCCTAGCTAAAGAATCTTTGCATATGAATCTCACATGATTAAAAAAAAATTACGACAATCTTAATTGATATGAGATATTTGCTAATAAGATAGAAAATTGTGTCTGGGGAATTGCTAGTAAACTGGGATCACAGTTATTTGGCACATGGTAAGCATAGGTAAAGATAGGAAACTTGGCACATGGTAAGCATAGGTAAAGATAGGAAACTTTTTAGGCAATTAAAAAGAATGTCATGGCCGGGCGCGGTGGCTCACGCCTGCAATCCTAGCACTCTGGGAGGCCGAGGCGGGCGGATTGTTTGAGCTCAGGAGTTCGAGACCAGCCTGAGCAAGAGTGAGACCCCGTCTCTACTAAAATTAGAAAGAAATTAATCGGACAACTAAAAACATATAGAAAAAAATTAGCCGGGCATGGTGGCGCATGCCTGTAGTCCCAGCTACTCAGGAGGCTGAGGCAGTAGGATTGCTTGAGCCCAGGAGTTTGAGGTTGTTGTGAGCTAGGGTGACGCCACGGCACTCTAGCCCAGGCAAAAGAGTGAGACTCTGTCTCAAAAAAAAAAAAAAAAAAAAAAAGAGTTTCATGTGAAGAATATGTATCTCATATGACCGGCATTTTTGACAGTGGTTCCGTTGACTCAAGTTTCTTCTAAGTTAACCTAGTTTACAGATAAGAATACTACTTTATTGCTCAATCCATATAAATTACCAGAGTATTATTTGGAAGAACCCAAAAGGATAAGAATAAGGGAGGTACATTTGGGTTTGGTCATTCTCCTCATACTACAGGAACAATTTTGCCTTCAACTAGATTTTTCACAGCATGAATAGTGTGAACAGGAACTTTTCAAACATTCTCAAGATTGCCAGCCAACTGAGGAGGCTGATAATCACAATAAAAATGTGTACTTTTTTTCAAATCACCATGTATGAAACATCCAAAATTGTACTGAAATCCTCTCATAAATGTAGTCATGATGTTTTACTTATAAAAATTCTTTAGGCAGAACTTCTTTTATTCCATTAAATAAAGTCTTTGACTACTTGGAAAGCATAAAACTAAGAGGATGACTTCAGAGATCATCTGGTCTAATGGTCATCCAATGTGAGGATGTATCAGAATCATCAGGAGACTCTTAAAACACAGGTTTCTGAGTCCCACCTCCAGAGTTTCTGGCTCAGGAGGTCTGGGGTGACACCTGAGACCTGAGAATATGCGTTTCTAACAGATTCATAGGTTACATTGGCAATGCTTATCCAGGAGCACAGTTTGGGAACTACAATTATAGTCCAAATAGCCATAATCGGTCTAATTATCTCCTTTTTGATTCAAGTAGATAAATTTGAGTATTCTTGGAATCTATTTTTTGAACTTTTTTCTCAACCCTTACGACAACCAAGCAAGCTCTGTTTCCAATGCTGTCACTATACTCATCATCCTATTAAGCTGATTTCAAGTAAATTCTCCTAAAATACCAAACTAAAGCAAAGTAAGCCTATTACTCCCAGTATGGTTGTATATAAAAATTCTATCTATAACATATTTAATATGAGAAAAAAAAACAAGAATACTTTTAATTCAATTTATACAATACCAAGTGGGTATCTGACTGTCCTGTAGCTTTTGCAAAGAGATCACTTAGAGAATTCTTCAAGGACACTGGTGGTCTATAGTAGGGCACACAGTGATATACTATTAGAAGAGAAATGGTATCATTTTCTCAAGAGGACTTATGCTATTGCCAGAAAAATCCCCCAATATTGAAAAATCTTAAAGCTTACAAAAAATATCAAGTAAGTAATGCAGCATTTCATAATGACATGATGATTCCTATAGGTATTATCTAATTAATGAGAAAAAAAAGTAAAGTGAACAAAAAATAGTTATCTTGAAAAGACAAGGTCCTAACACTCATCAAAATTAATATGATAATATAAAAAAGCAGAACTTCAGTGGAATTTGAAGAGAATAGAAATGATATTTGCTAAATCCATCGTCTCCCATGGTATGTGTATATGCACATGAACAAACACACATGTAAACATATACACATACAACATTTCTCCAGATACACATGTACATCTTTACTCAAAGCACTTTCTTCCAGGCTACATAAGACTCCAATTTCATTGGGTCTTTACTATCAGGAATAAAGATAATGAAAAATGCATTTATACTAATGCAATAAAACATAATAAATTACTCCTGTAAGATGTGATATGATATGTACATATTTTTAAAAAGAACTATACAAATGGACAAGGATAAACACACACACACAAACACACACAATCAGTTAATGGAGGCTTCAAGACACTGATCTTCCAGTATTACTGAGCACTTAATATTTGCTAGGCACTATGAGAAATAATGCCAAAAATAAAATAATGAGATATAGAATATAGCTGAGAAATAAACACATGCACATATAAAAAGTCACCTTTAGATAGTAAATGTTTGGACTCAAAGGCAGAAGAAACCACCCAGTAACCAAAGACTGTCCTATTCTGGATGAACTTGATTTAATCTGGGTCATCTCCATGGGCTGAATCTTTTTAGGCAGCTTGGAAGTAGAGGAGGGGGAGGACAATCCAGATGAGGGAGTCATTTAGCAGAGAGGAAGGTATTCATTGACTACACCAATGTGTCTCTATACACGCATGTATCAAAGAGTTCATGCCAGAGCATATGAGAAGTAAAGCATGCTGTAGAGCTCTATTAGTTGAGTAAGATTTTGGAGGACCTTAAATGCCGAATGAAAGGATGCCAGGGAAATGAATGGCAACAAAACCTATTGACAACGTTAGAAAAAGAAATATTAGGGTAGCAGGGAGAGGATTTTCCTGGAGACCTTAAAGCCATACGCAAGATTTTAGTACAGAAGACCTACTCCACTTGGCTTTACACTGCCATCGCTTTCAGCTAAAAAAAATTATAATCGTCATCATATAGCTTGTAGGCACTGAATTTCAGAAGAGAGGTTGTATTCATGACTCAGGCAGCAGCCTCTCATATTGCACTCCATAGATCAATTTTAGTTTCATGAGATTTAATTTTAAAAAACTTGGGTTTTATCTTTAGCACTTCAACAACACTGAAAATGCTTCCCGGTTTTGATTTACAGAATTATTGTCACTGTCAATAAAAGCAATGTGCCTGACACACCAAAATCCAGTTTAATTACTTCTGTGATGTCTCCTGCGGCTGAGAGGAAATGGTATTTCTCTGACACTTTTCTGTTTTTAATTTAGTAAAATGGAGCACTTTCCCTGAATAGGACCGAGGAGAGCAGATTCATGATTGAAGTCGCTGAAGACAGACCCTACAGTTTCAGCAACACAGTTTACTGCCTGTGCGATGATTGATTGCATGAATCTGGACCCTCAGTTCTAGATTCTTTCAAGTTGGGCATTTAAGAGATTGTGAAAGATTTGACATGAAAACATGCATGGGATATTTAGACATTATATCATGACTTGGAGAAGCTTTGCAGACAAATCCAACAGCCTGCTTTTACCCGGCACTGTTCACAATGACAGCATTGCCCTGAGCTGCTGGAATCCAGATGAGGCCTTGAAAGCTTCCAAACAGGAGAACTGCCAAATATCAAAATATACACGGTACCACTCGAGTGAAGAAGCCAAGAAAAATGCACTCTTTATTTTCTGCTACATATTCCATCTGTTTCTCTCCCTAAAGGGTCATATGTTATATATTTATAAGAAGCATTCACACCTACGCAAACAGTTTCCACTGTCTCCTTCAAATGCAGCCTCTTCCTTGTTCACGACCCACTTTTTTTTTTAAAACATCCTTCTATAGCAGCTGATCCTTTTATGAAACTTGTTCCGTTCTGAAATCATTTCAAGTTAAGAAATGCCTTTGTACCTTCCTATCTCACCAAATCCTGGGGAGATTAAGCTTCACATTCTATAGGCCATTCTCTGAGAGATGTGAATTTAGATCGTTAGGGTCATTAAAATCATACAATCCATAATACCTAGAGCTAACAGATCACTCTTGTACTTTATGATGCTGTAGAATGCCACCAGAGAGGTAAAAATGTGTAACAGCACAGAACTGGAGAGAAGACCATAATTCCTCCCCATAAAAGAATTCTATACTTTTTAATTGCTCCAGTAAATCTCATTAAAGACACAGAATGCTTAGTTCAGAGAAGAAAAAAGGATTACTGGACAAGGTGCATTTTCCTCACGGTAATATTTTTTCCCCTTACAATTTGAATTATTCCTTAATGCAAGCACAACGTTATTTTTATCTTGACCTTTTTCTGGACTCTACATTTTTCCCCAGGGCTTTCTTTTCCTTCCCTACAAATATGAGGGACTCTTGTTCTTTACTCTTAATCTGCTACTGTCTTTTCATATCCTGGGCTTCAAGCATTTTCTTGTGTTTCTATCGTGTGATCCTCCAAAGACCTTCAAAGACCACACTGCTAACCCCTGACTTACATTTTTTTTTTCCTTTCTGCTTCAACAACTGTATAAAGAAAAAAAATGCAATGTAATTAACACAATGAAACACTTGGTACACATTCATTGGTCAACACAATTCTGAATCTTAGCAGCTTATTTCCCATTATATATATTGTGAATCTGATTCAAGCAAAAGAACTTTGGGAAATATTTTGCCTGATTTTATTATGAAATATTAAATTATTATTTTTGAAAAATTCAGGAAAGCTTTCATAGCAAAATCACAGAAAATTCCCATCTCTCTTTCATAATCAGTACCTTTTTAATAACAGAACTGGAAGCTAATGACAGTATGCCTTTGACAGCTCGCTCTAAATTTTTAACTCATCTTGGGAAGTGGCAACTGCACAGTTGAGGGGTAGAGTATGCTTCATATAACATAACATTTAAATTTAAATCTAAGAATCAGGAGTCAGAAAAGCATGGAAAAACAATGTGCAGTGTTAAATGCCACTCATTACTAACTTCTCTAGAAAATTTTGCAGCTGGAGAATTTCAACAGCATTGACATTGAATCTACTCCTCTTTGGGAGGGACTGTGGGTGCAAAGAAGAATATGGTCTTGAAGACAGACGAACATTCAAATTCTGTTTGTGCCAATTACTAGCCATTTCAACCCAAAGAAATTACTTAAACTATCCATGCCTAACAATCAAGAAAATGAAAAGACAACTTACAGAATGGGAGAAAATATTTGCAGACCATTAACAAATGCTGGCAAGGATACAGAGAAAGGGGAACGCTTGTACACTGTTGTTGGAAATGTAAATTAGTATAGCCACTATAGAAAAGAGTATGAAGTTACCTCAAAAAACTAAAGATAGAACCATCATATGATCCAGAAATCCCACTGTTGAGTATATATCCAAAAGAAAGAAAATTAGTGTGTCAAAGAGATATCTGCACTCCCATGTTTATTGCAGCACTATTCACAATAGCCAGATATACAATCAACATTAAGTGCCCATCAATGGATACCATCAATGGATATAGAAAATGTGGTATATATACATAATGGAATATTTTTCAGCCATAAAAAAGAATGAAATCCTGCCATTAGCAGCAACATGGGTGGAACTGTAGGACATTACATTAAGTGAAATAAGCCAGGCACAAAAAGACAAATACATTTGCATGTTCTCATTCATACGTGTGAGCTAAAAAAAAAATTGATCTTATGGAGGTAGTGAACAGAATGGTGGTTATCAGAGGCTGGAAAGCGTAGTGGAAGAAGAATAGCTGGCTAACTGACCCAAAAATACAGTTAGGTAGAAGAAATAAGATCTAGTGTTCTTTAGCACAATAAGGCATCTATAGCTAACGATAATCTATTATATATTTTAAAATAGCTGTAAGAGAAGATTTGGAATGTTCCCAACACAAACAAACAATAACTTTTAGGTGATGGGTATCTAAATTATCCATATTTGGTCATTATGCATTGTATGCTTATATCAAAATATCATAGGTACCCCATAAATATGTATAACTATTGCGGTGGCTCACGCCTATAATCCTAGCACTCTGGGAGGCCGAGGCGGGCAGATTGTTTCAGCTCAGGAGTTCGAGACCAGCCTGAGCAAGAGTGAGACCCCGTCTCTACTAAAAATAGAAAGAAATTAGCTGGACA
>NW_012137858.1:1708475-1709983 GCF_000956105.1 Propithecus coquereli | reverse complement strand
TGTCATATTAATTGCATGTTTTCAAAGTAACAGTTACCATTGTGCCTTCTACAAATTATAATTGATATAAAAATAAGATTTGCTTACTGAAACTTCAATGTACAAACCAAGGATCTACTCCACATTTCCAGAAAACCCACTAAGAGGTAATGATTTAATCAAAATGCATGTATTCTGAGAGCTCTCCAAAGTAATTTTAATGTTGATTTGTGCAAGAAGCATATCTGGAGACACATTTATTGAATGACATTTATCCATTTACAAGAAAATAACAAATAGCCTTATCATTGTCATCACCACTACTATCACCCAAGAGCAGCATTAAAATAGTTTTCTGTAAAAATGACTAGAAGACAGCATGATACCTAAGGTCGGATCTTGATGTTCCTTTAGGAAAAGTCTAACAAATACATACAGAAAATTATATTCTTCATATTTAACTGGTATATGAAGATACATAGTCTGCCACAACCAAATGGCAACTGTTTTGTAAAATATGGAAACTAGATTAAGCAAACTTTGGCAGAAAAAGTTCTTTAGCAAAATGAAAAATATTTTCATACCAAAAAAGCCCTCTCAACTACCACATGTAGTCATACATCTGTCAGAATTGAATTCAGGATTAAAATTTTGCCATAATAAAATCATAACAATATTTCAGTCTTCTGGTTGTCCTTGAAAATAAGTTTAAGTCATTTTCTATAGAGCAGGAGCAAATGCAGGAAGTTACTTCTCTATAGACATACATGTATATCTTTATTAAAAGCACATATAAGGTTTTCTTACTATATTCACTTTATTTAATCAGTCTTTATGTCGGATTATTTACTGGAGTTATTGTTTCTAAGTTTGATTTGATTTGCAGAAATACAGTGTTTGCAAATGTATGATGGTTTGAATACATGTTTATTGCTTCAAGTTTACTATAATTCTATGGGAGATGACACTAATAAAATGGAGACCAAATATTTCTCCATCTATTGTGGCATAGTAATTAAAGGCCTCTTTTAAGTGTGATTTTACTTTGTAGTAGTTGCTTGCTTTCCCCATAGTCAATATTTTAGATAGAAAACCTGAATAGAGAATTATACTATATTGCTAGGCTGCAACAACTCAGTTCATTGGAATATTTTAGTTTGACCCCATCTTTGTTGTGATACACATTTCTATTGGCATGGATAGTCTCAGACAAAAGTCAAAAAGAACAAACTGTAGTCTTTCTTTAAATACACATCCAAATCCAGCTCTCTATGCTGAGAAGGCCAAACCTTGCATTTTCTGATCCTCTATCCCATCATCCTGGGTCTTTAGCTGAAATGTTGTAGTGTTGACAACATAGAGCATGTACTCTATTTTACAACCAGGGGGCTTGGTCAGGAATATTCTCTTCATATAGCAGAATACTAGTTTTACAGAAAATGCTTTTATTATTTTTAAGAAGCACTGTAAAACAAGACCTAATTAACATTAAGACACAAAACTTCATCCTGTAAACCAGTTAATTCATC
>NW_012137858.1:1693202-1697179 GCF_000956105.1 Propithecus coquereli | reverse complement strand
TTGAAGAATAAAAAGGTAAGGCTAATCAAATATAAACAGTATGCACAATACATATTAATTATATTATTAGCATTAAAATAGGTTGATGTGCTCTACATGAAATTTTTTGTAGCTCTTCTATATATTAGCCCGGCATATCCATAGCAACAACGTATATCAACAACTGAAGAGTGATCCAACACTTCCTTCCAAATCCAATCACAATTATATTCCTTTAAAATAAAATGTTTCATTAAGCTTAAGCTAATTATATTTAATCTTATACTTTTTCTTTAAAAGAATACTCGTGATAATTTGATTTCATAAAGTGGGGGAAGTGTTTAACATTTTATTTCCTTCACATATATTCTTGATTAATAAATAGATACCAATTTTTTTTGTACTTATTTAGCATTCTTCAGAGTTCTGATAATTCACCATGATTTATCTTCATTTTGTTCACAAGGGCTTTTAGTGTATCATTTTCAGAGAAGTAAAATCCATTTAAAAATTAAACCTAAAGGCCTCAAGTTTCAAAAATTCTCTCCTCTGATTAAGGCAGTATCCTAACCCTAACTGGATTCTGCACCTGCTACGTTGCTATGGTGGAAGGTAACGTGAGAAACCTGCACATAATGCACACGCGAGAAAAATACTCAGCTAAGATTATGGTCATAGATTTTTCTGAAATAATATCTGGTGATAACTAGAATCATTGTCATCCCTTGAGGATAATTAGCCAAGGTAACTGGCAAAAACTCAATACAGCTCTGGTTAGTTGGTTTCTGGTGGGATAAGGATAGTAGTATCACAATATTGCAAACGTCGAAGGCCACCTCCATATTTACATAAGATCCAAGATAAAGGGTGCTAACATAAGAGCCAGACTGAGGGCCCACAGGCAGAGTTTTAATCAAGCCAGAAAAATTAGAGTGTACTAGCAGGAAAATCCATAGGTAAAGAAAACATTCCAAGTGAGTCTTCTTTATTCTTGATTTCTGGGGGCCAAATTGGCAGCATTTACACAGGGTAAAAGGCTGCTCAGAATTGTGGATCATCCGCTGCTAAACAGCGCAGAGGTCTAATCCCCTATAATTCAAAGGCACTAAACTCTACTCCATATTTTTGCTTTTTCCTTTCTCCCCATTGAACTTTTTTTATATAGATGCAGTCTGAAACTATTACTTAGCTGCCCAACTGCAATATAAAAAGACCAACGCTTCTGTTTATGCATCACTTTTATGATTTCTATTATCAACAAGGAGAACAAAGATAAATTTATATAAAACAGTAAAAGATAGCACTTCTCTCATGTATTACATTTCTCTGTCATGCATCATGCTTTCTTTTCTGCCTTTCTATTGTATTTTCAGACTTAATATGAACAATATTTTAATCCTTCATGGTTTAACTTGAGACAGGTTTGACCCTGCTTTCCCACAGATAGTTTACTAAGATACTATCAGTAAATATTACTTATTAACTGCTTTAAACAACATAAGGGCGACCATTTAGAAATGCTTGATTGATTCAAGGTTAATAAGATTCATCACACTCACAACTGAGTATCTAGTTGTGGACATAGCTAATTGCTAAATTTTATTCAGCCCTAAATGACACCAGCAGCAAATCAGCTCATGGCTTAATATGACTGGCAGCTCTAAATAGGAGAGAAATAATGTTACTTGGATCCAAGTTATTTTTATATATGTTATGACATACTTCCGTTAGTTTAGATATTGATGCTCCTACACTGGATATTGGATTCTCTTTTCAAACAACAAAAGAAGGTGAGGAACAAAGCTGAAGATATTTTTAAATGTCATAGTAAAAAGTCACAGTCAAATGTATTTCAACCTTGTTTCAGTGAATATTTTTAATTCTCATACAAAAACTACAATAAATTCCTATCAGGAAAATTTTCTCTTGGCAAAGTTTTGAATATAGTCTGAAAACAGTCTTTTAATAGCAGTGCCCACACCGTCCTAAGCTATAGCACCAAAATAACAGCACTATGATATATTATTCCCTTATGGTTACAGACACTGTTGAAGCTGAACTGTAATTTGGCACACAACATTTCTATACTAATGTAATGTGACAGTGTTATTATATTCTCTATTTTCCATGTGATCATAGCCATATTCATCTTCTCCAACCTGACATTAAATTAGCTAATATGGTTACATTCTATTCTGGGCCACTGAGTGAAAGCAGAAAAGAATTATTTTACAGCACATTGGTTTAATAATGGTGAGTGGGTCTGCAAGCATGAATAGGTGATATGTAGAATTTATATAATGGATAGAAACTCTTAGCACAGACCTGGCACACAATAAGTGCTCAATAAATGGTTTCATCCAAGAGAGAGTTCACAAATAGCTACAACGTACAATTAAATGTGATAGTGCAGCGCACTGTTGCCCTAAGATTTCAGAAGAGGGAAAGATAATGTCTAGCTCAGAAAACCAAGGAAGTTTCTATGGAATAAAACACTTTAAGTAGAGATTGAAAAGGAAATTATACTTCTTCAAGCAAAAATAGTCAGAGGAATGCATTCCAGGCGGGATGAGTACATTCCCCAGGTGGAGAAATTAGCATAAGCAATGGTGAGGAAATTGGAAAGTGTAATGTTGTTCAGAAAGTCATGAGTAAGTAAATTGGCAGTAACATTCCATATGGACAAAGTTCTGCAATAGATAAGTGTGGAAATTAAGGCTAGGGTGAGACCATCAAGGCCCATGAACACTAGAATGATGAATTTAGACAGTAGTGTCCCCACTGAGGATTTACTAGAAGCCTTACGCAAGGTTCATTCATGTAGTGAAAACTGATTTAGTGGGTTACTATTATCACCAATTATGTGCAGCACACTGTACAAAACACTGGGCTTATAAGCCAAAAAGAAAGAGAAGAATATTGTTCCTGGGAGAAGCATATAGTCTTATAGGATGATAAGACCAAACATAAGTAACTATAAGATAGAAAGTGATAGCTGATGAAATAGTATAAACAAGGTTTTATACGAAGTCAGAGAAGGAAAATATTGCCTCTGTTTAAGAGAATCAGGAGAGAATGGTGACATTTAAACTAGGGAGAATAAGAAGAAAGAATGAAGCTGGTAGAGAGGCACAAGGTGGATTGGAAGAAAAATGAATAAGAAATGGGTGATAACCAAGAATTTACTGCAATAAGCCAGAAAAATGATATGGAGAACCTAAAATTTGGTGTTGACATTGAAGAAAAATGGAGGAGTTGAGTACATGACACTATCCTACACACAGACACACACACACACACACACACACACACACATACGTGTGTGCATACAAAGACCCAGAGCAATTGTTTTTGTAAATGAGTAGATCATTTAGATGGCAATTTTCCAGGGAAGAAAGGGTTTCACAAACACATTTCTTTAAAAATAGCTTTTGGCATCACTTTGCATAAGCACCTCTTTTTTGAAGAATTCCTTTCAGTTCAATTAATTAGTATGATTTATCCAACATTACATTTACAAGCTACAAAGCATTCCCATCTTCCCATTGTTAATTATATCTCCAGGCTAATATAAATAAAATTTTCTAGTTCCCCTCACTCACTCTATGAAACTTATCAGAGAGATGACATTTAGAAGTTCTATTTTGGGGGAGAGAGTTCTCATTTGTAATGTGGTACGTTTTTTCCCCTGTTAAAAAAGTTTTGTTCCTAGTTTTTTTGTTGTTTTGTTTTCTATGAAGTTGGAAGGTGCAGTCACAGAATTTATGAATTAATAACTAAGCTAGATATGAAAATTTCATTAAGAACATAATGACTGAAATGGCTTTATTGTTTTAAAAAGTCAACATCTATACAGAAATGTCTGTTAAAAATCTCAGCAATCACACTAATATTCTATTTGTGCAACTTACAGAAAAACAGTGATATGTACAGACAAGATTTATTTTGATCAATTTAAAAAGTGAGAAAAATGTGGCATGCTACTTCTATTGTCATAT
>NW_012137858.1:1686384-1688932 GCF_000956105.1 Propithecus coquereli | reverse complement strand
ATTATACTACTAATAGCAAGCAATATAACAATAATAAAAACAATGATACAAGGTTTTATAAGTAGTAGTGATAGTGATATTTTTTAACTCTTGTTTCAAAGAGCTAAGAACCACTAAAGTGCTCATTACTTATCATTTTTCCTACCTGTGAGAGATAAGTGGCCTACTGATCTTTAACCCATGGCATTAGATACCGAAAATAATCAGCATATTTAAAAAAAATAAAATCTCTCAAAGCAATATTCCTTAGCACACTCCTTCCTGGGATAAGCAAGGAGCAGAGAGTGGCGCAAGTCCAGTTTGGATCACATGCTGTTTTATCAAATAGTTATTTGCTTCCTGACCTACACAGCAGAAGGAAAGATCAGGAGCAAGAACTGAGGAAGACCCAGATTTTTGTTTTTGTTTCTTCAAAAGTTATCATAAACTCAATTGCTGAACAATGCTAAGCTCAAAAAATAGTAAAACTGCAATTTTCAAAAATAATCTGCCCATATTATAGAGCAGCAACTCAGAGCACCTGACAAACCTCTATGTGAGCTTAAAGACATGCTTTATTTTTATTATTATTTTCATTATCACAACAGTCTTTTTATATTCAGGTATTACAAGAGAATGCCTGCCTCTATCTGACAAGACACATTTTTCAAAGTACTCACCTTCTAGAACAATATTTAAACATTGACAGGCATTTGCACAAGACAGAGCCCTGAATTTATTTTTCCCTTTAGTTATATAAATGTTCCTATTATTTTATCACTGAATAAAATTGGGAACAAGCCACAAGGACATTTGTATTAAGTGATTAAAAATAAGGATATGTCTGAAAAGAAAAAGAAAATGAAGGTAAAACTACAATTTCTGGAAACCAAAGAAATAATAGAGGAAAGCAGGCAGATGTCTGGGCCTTCAAATAAGGCAAATTTGGGTTCCAAGTTTATATCATTTTACTTATTAGATGTGTGACCTTAGCAATGGCACTTTATATCTCTGAGGTTCAAATGACTTATCTAAAAAAAAAAAAAAAAATGGCAGTAATACCTAAGTTATAGAATTTTGAGGCTTAAATGAGATAACTTACATAAACTTATTACCACCAGTGCTTAATCGATAATAGCTGTCATCATTAAATAGAAATATATTTCTGTACCTTACAAAGCAGTGTAGGGCTGAATGTTACAGTTCTACAAAAAGAGTGTCTGTGAAAATTTCATGGAGTTTATGTAGAGAAGCTATCTTGACTTTAGTGAGCCTGCTTATTGGTTGATTACCAGTCTCTACTTTCTTTTACATAAGCAGGAAAATGCCAGCCAAAGCAGTAGTTGTCAAAGTGTCATCTCCAGACCAACAGCATCACCATCACTTGGGGACTTGCCAGAAATGTAAATTATACGGCCCCATCCCAGACTTACTGAATCAGAAACTGTGGGAGTTATATTCAATAATTTGGGTTGCGAAAATTTTCCAGGTGACTCTGATGCAGGCTAACATTTGAGAAACATTAATCTAAAGAGACTTTGGTAAAATCCCTCCCTTAGCTGAGATACATTTTCTAAATAAAATTGACTATTACCTAGTGAAACAAGTTAGAAATAAAAGGCAACAAGTGATTATTAAAGGAGGATCAAAAGTTTTTGCATGCAAGGGACTTAGAGATTTGTGAGTCTTATTAGGGTAGGAATGACAAAAATCTTGACAAGATATTATTTGGTTATGTTAAACTTATACTACATGTTTCTGTGAACATGGATGATAAATGATTCCAATGTGATTGGGACAAACTCCATTAGACAACAATCTTTAGAAAGGTAATTTATTTGGCATCTACAATTTAATCACTAATCCTAAAAATGTGTGAATCTCATCGATTACACCTATGACAGGTACATCTAAGACTATTCTTAGGAATCATACATGATAGAAATAATCATAAATTAAAAGTTGTTAACCTTGATGTTGGAATGAAAGAATCAGGGAAGGGCAGAAAGACATGGCAGGGCAGAAAGCAATATACCAAGAGTAAAGAAAAAGGGGGGGTGAAAAAGGATAAAAATTGTTAAAGCTCAGATATTGAAGGCATTGTAGATAAAGGAAAGAACCAATGCCATGATCTACTGAATGCATTTAAATGTTTAAGTAGTAGTTTAAGGCTACCCAAGAGGATGTATAATTAATCATCTTAACCAAACTGCTTACTGGATTATGTTGGGAAACAACACCAAATATCATTACCGTAAATGTCTTTTGTTAGAACAATTTGATTCCATTGTCCTCTTGCTTCTATCCCCTCACATCATAGGCCAGTGGTGAGGGTCCTATGTGTTTGTGTTCTTGTTTTCCATTTCATGAGTATTTAGCTGTATCTCTCTGATCCCACAATTTCTTGTATGTGAGAAGTCACTTACCAGGCAACTTGCAGAAAGGCCTATTTTCAAAAATATTTTCCAGAAGAGTTTATATACCTTTTTCTTTTAAAAAATAATAAATACACATATTCTCATGGATTAGATCACCTTGAAGGACCAAAGCTATGTCCCATATTCTTGTA
>NW_012137858.1:1683217-1685564 GCF_000956105.1 Propithecus coquereli | reverse complement strand
CTTAATATAAAATAATACTAAGATTCTTTCAAAAACTAGGGGAGTATCATCATATACAGGAAATGCATTTTGAACAAGGTGATCATTAGTAAAAAAAAAAAAATACAACAAACAGTAGAAAACCAAAGAATCACCATCATCACAGCATTTAGCTAACAGCATCTTTGATTAATAATTTAGTATTTCAAAAATGTCCTCTCTGTGGAAACAACCACTTCTCTTGGTTATTACGATTCAACTTACTCAGAGATAATATAAAGGACTCTTAGTTTTAGACCTTAGACTTTAAACAGTATCTGGAAGCAACAACTAGTATTAGTTTATACTCAGACAGGTACTCACGGTCATTGCAGAGTGGCCCACTGAAGGAAGTCATGCTGCAGTCACAGCTGAAGCCATCCCATTGCTGCAAGCACACACCTTGATTGGAACATGAGTCCTCTTGACAGGTTGTGCTGGGCCCTGCAAAACAATCCAAAAGAAACTTGGGTTCTTTAAAAAAAAAAAAACAAAAGTATTTTAAATGTGAGCTAGAGCACATATAGTAGTTGCCAACACCTCAAATTACATGTCCAAACTAGCTTTAAAAGTTCTAGTTCACACACCTGAATTAGGAACTAAGAAGCTGTAACATGAAAGTTTTCGTAAGTTTAAAATATAGAAAAAAATATGTTAAATTAATAAACTAAACCAACAAATAGCGAAAGCAAGCGCATAGCTTCTGTAATGATCATGGTAGCAGGTAGTTTCATTCCATCATCAATAATTCTTTAACCATTGGATTTTAGAAAATGAATGGATCTCCTTAACTTCTGACCAATGAATAGAGACACCATGAGAAATGGAGATTATAACTTCATGATATTGAGATAAAGTTTGGTAAAATAACTGAAGAGAGTTATGCAAAAATGCCCTAGAGGTTTCAGCAAGTTCCCTGCACAAACTATGGATAAAGTCATGATTGCTGTGTGCTTTGGATAGGTATGTTGGCAAGTATCAATTCACATGCTTTAACAATTTCATGCAGTTAAACATAAAATGAAAAACTCCATATAAATGGCATGCCGCATTTAACATACAAGTAAAAAGAACGCTAGTCTATTTCTAAATAATCATAACTAGAACACTGAAAAACAAAGAATTAAAAAAAAGCATGATCAAAGCACTAAAGGCAATCACTATACAGACATATGCAAGACTGAAAGCCTTTATGCAAACTATGCTACTAAATGAGGTTTCTTGCACAATGTTCAAGAAAGGAAAAAATGAAGTCTGAACCCAATAACCATTACTGCAAAAATATAAAATACGTTATTTTAGGGTTTCCACTGTGTATTACGGGGTTTCAGTCTTGTTTTATACACATAGGGCTATCTACCTTGCAAGTCAGCTTTCATCAATGCAACTTTGTCAGCAAAATAAAAAAAAAAAAGCAAAATATATTAAATGTTAGTAAGCAATACTGAAATGGGGCAAACACAGAAGAACGTTCAGATTCAAAAAGCATGCTGCTGTAAAGGGGGAGAAAATGCTATGTAGAGCAATCAAATTAATACTAACAGCCATAAATCTTAAGAGACGCCAAAAATGAGAAAGCAGTAATTTATTAGAATTTTACTGTACATATGTATATATATAATGGTTAATTGAGCCGATGACATGTAATGAAGGAAAATTAAAAGTGCTTTTGTGTTTTTCCTCTCTTAGATAGATATGAATGCATTACCACATTGACTGTGTTGCTTATTTGGAACATGAAGCACCATTTGTCATGTCCAAATACAGTGTAGACTATGGTCATTAGCAGACCAATTATCCCTTTCTATGTTCTTCCCTCTAGATCTTTTATCTTGCTATTGCAATTAAGGCTTAAAACTGTAATGCCAGCTATTCGCTGCCAACCGCTTGTCTTTAGAGTGACACCAAACTATCAAAATGTATACTGTATATCATTTGAAGTGGATAGAAGAAGTAGCAAGGATGGAAGAAGCAAACTGCAATATAATCTCCCATAAAGAAAATGCCTTTATAAAATTTCAGTGTGGAGTGTTCATCTTTGCTCTTACCAGGTTGGGTACATACTATTCGAGAATTTCAGAGTTATGTATGTTCTACACCTTCATAATTATCTTTGACTCTTATCAATTGCCCTGTGAATAATTATTATAGTATAACCTCACTAAGAGCTATCTTAGGGAAGGGTGAAAGGGAACGCAGTACAACTAAATAGCTTTAAAGTATAAATGAAAGGTTTGTCTAGGAAACATAATTTTATAGGTTTTTATGAAAATAAGACACTAGCCTAATTAGATGCTATTAGTCTAAAAGTGAGAACCGTTGAGGTACC
>NW_012137858.1:1604583-1678614 GCF_000956105.1 Propithecus coquereli | reverse complement strand
CTTTAAAAAAGAAATTGCAATCTATGTTTGACTCTGTGTCTTTTCCTACTGCAGATTATTCACTGTGCCTGGATGTCATTCAGTAAGTGTAATAAATTGACTACAGTAAATACTTAATCAATGCCGAATATAAGGAAGATGACCTCAAAATTCCATAATACATAGCTCCTATCTACTAGTTCTGATAACATACTCTTTTCAGCTACTTCTCCAACTTTTCATTGTCATTTGAATTTCTTTCTCATATTAAGCATTTCTATCCAACTACATGTCACTCAGCACATTTTTCCCAGTGTAACACAAAACCCCTGCATTCTAATGCTCATCTGGGCCCCTCTGTGTTGTCTTCATGAAACTTGGGAGCAAGGAGAACTTATACATGTGCTATTTATTGAGCCATGAGTAACAAAGTCTTTGATCTCTGACCCAGACATCCCATATCTTCTGCTGGCATCTGTAAAATAGTAATAAGCTAATCTATCAGCTAGTAAGTAGGGTAAAATCAAACCGCAGATCTGATACTTTTGAGTTGTACTGGTGACTAAACTGAAACAGAGAAACCATGTAGTTTGTTCAAAATCATTTAGCCTTAAAACTGAGAACTTAGGTCCCTTGAGCTACTAAACTAAAGCTCTAAGTATTGTACTAGAATGCCATTGATCTTATATAATTTGTACTGAAAGTACTGAATGTGTTTGCTTCCCCTATCTCTTAAATAAAATAAAGCACAGTCATTGGTGAATGCCAAACAGAGGGCATAGATTTCTAATTTAAGGGCTGTCCCCTGGTGGGTGTCAAAACCTCAGTTATATTTGTGGAAGTGATGGTAAATGTGTACATTTCCTTGGGAGAACCCAGAGGCAGCAGTGCAATCCTAGAGAAAAAATGGCTGCATGGTAGATTTAGATATGCTCAGAGCTTAGACAGCCTCACAGGACTTTTCATATTCCATTGCGGTATGAGAGCAATAGAGCAATTTCCAGAGTGGCACAGAAATAGCAGAAAATCACATACACAAGAATGAAGATGCCAGGTAGCAATCCAGTGGCACCTGAGTTGTGACTATAGAATATTTGAAACAAAATTCCATGGCACCTCCCTCTAACTCCCCAAAAAACTGGTACAATGGAACTACCCCCACCCAATAATAACTCCAGGAAAAGAAGGGAACTAAAATTCCCTGAGAGTGTATATTCATTAACTCAAAGAATCAAAGCCCAAAATAAAAATCAAGGTGAGTTATAGAAAAATAGAAAAGGTACTTTTCTTGTATATCAGAGGTTGTGGGTTGAGATTTACACTTTTACAAGTCAAATAGCAGTACAAGGAAATGCTGCCTACATGTATTTGTTGAACTAAATTTCTTAGAAAATTTCAGCTCTCCTCCAGGCCTAATGAATGTAGTATTAGAGAACAGTGGAGAATTGAATGAAGAATTCTTGGCACTGCTTCAGCCATTTCATATGTAGAACTTAGTATCAAAAATTATGTACGGAATGCTATATATGTAATAATCAGTCCTCCTCTGTCCTAGAGGAGAAAGACTGTGTCTTTGTTTTAGATTCTCCCACAGTGCCTAGTACTGGGCTCTAAGCACAATGGGCACTTAATAAATATTGTCAGCCACCCGATGGATTGAGGTCACAGTAGAAAAGAATCAAGAAAGAAACAAGAATGATAAGGCAACATATGGAGAGAGAGCTAATTCTAAAATGTCCTCACTTCCTCTCTCCACTTCCTACCACAATGCCTATGTTTTCCTATTAGCAAACTTATTTGCCTGACAACATTTTAAAACTTATTGAAGAGAAGTAGCAATCTTTCCCCTGTATTACTAAAGAGCAGAAAATATTAATTCAAGCAGTGCAGGATACAAGCCTCAAACATATCTAGGTAGATGAGTTTGGCTTTATAAGTAGGGACTTATGCTCATTTTCATTACTGAAGCCGCACTTAGCAGCACCACTTAGTACTGTTTTTGTAAACTCTTCATATAGCAAATAGTGATCTAAAGCCCCTTGGTGGGTTTCCATATGAAAAGAACAAAGGAAACCCTTAAGTGGTCTAAGCCCTGTGTACCATTACCACTTCATCAAAGATAGAGCTTCTCTTTTTTCATCCTTGGAGTGATGGAAAGAAAATTACCTATTAGCACTAATGGGCCCTTGCAGGCGAAATCCCGCATGTGAAGGAAGATGTATTTATTAATGGCCCTGTGTGTGAACAAGAGCCAGGACGGACATCCAGTAAGAGCCAAGTTTTCTACAGACTTGAAGTTCTCCTGTTACCGCCTTTTCAAGCTAAGTGCTGATATTTATTCATATGCTTTAAGTAGGTCACATATGTAATTGATGAGGCAATGCTGGAGTTGGGGCATTTTCAGCAAATGATGCAGAGAACATATATAAAGATGAATAACCTCAAATATTTGGGAGATGGGCTTCCTGAAGAAATCTCAATAATACCCTTATCTCCAGCACCATGTATCCATAAGCACTATGTTCCTCTTAAGAGTGTTGTCTGCACGTCTGATCTAAAGTGATATCACACATATCCATTCCCTGGTAGTTGGGTAGTAACAACTAAGAAATAGTACACTGGTGTTTTAGTTATATCTGACTACAAACATTGGCTCTGCCACTCACTGGCTGTCTCAGTAGAGGCACGTCTCATTATATACCAGTCAGATTCTTTATGAGTCAGATTCTTCATCTGTGAAATGGGGTTAACAATGCCTACCTTATGAAGATTATAAAGATGTACATAAAGCATTCATAAAGCATGTAGTCAGCACATGATTCATACCAGTTTGGCTGTGTTGGTGTGTCTGGTAAGGACTACACGTCTACGGTGTGCTTCATTCTATGTTGACTGCACTGAGAAATACGGAATAATGAGAAGTCGAGTCTGTCACCTGTTTCTAGTACAATTGCAGTGACAATGAAACTGCCCTTTACAAATCAATAAAGGGGGGTGCAAGGTGAGAACCATGGTAAGGGCCTAAAACTCTGTGAAGGCGCAGGCCTAGCTAAAAATATTGATAATAATCAGCCTCTGTTCCCTTGTTTGCTTCTTTATAATTGCTACTCTGAAGTCACACAGCTGGTGGTCATAAAGATTCTTAACTTTCTCCACAGACAACATCACCTTTTCAAAACTTAAAGGTAGTTTTTGAGATATCTTCCAGGTCCACCTTCCAGTGGATTGGTTGACCCACCTAGACCACTGGCCCATACCAAGAAACTGACTCATCTGGAATTGTGACTCCAACCCAGGAACTGACTTAACACAAGACGATGATTTCTAGACACCTATAATTTTGCCCCATACCTAGTCAATTAGCAAATCCAATTGCCTAATCCTTTGCCCACCAAACTATCTTTAAAAACCCTGTCTTTCAAACGGAATGTTGCTTGATTAGTATCTCCTAATTTGATACAAAAAGATTAAGAGACAAAAAAATCTCTATGAAGCCCAAGGGCCAGACTGTCAGGTTCAGGATAAATGTGCCTAGAAAATCAGAGAAATCTAAGGTTTCTGTGGACTTTGATTGTAAAGTAAAGCATCATGGAAGAGTTGTGACCAAAAGAAAGTATAGGATACATCAATTTATAAAGACATAAATGTAGGTGCCAGGCATGGGGAACAGCCCGGACATATCACGGAGACAAAATGAATATGGCGTTTAGGAAAGAGAATAAAACGCTAGACTTGACTGGAAGAGAAGAGTTTTCAATTATTTACTAAATAATATAAATAATGTTGTATAAGTAAAGTCAAAGGAAAGGCTTGAATAGCACCATATAACTTACAACGGTTGGCTGGAAAAAAAAAAGACAATGAGGAGTCCAAAGATGGAAGCCAGGTAGGCTAGGAGACTAGGGAATTTGAAGCAGTAATAATTTTGGGGAGAGATGAAATTCCAATTAACGAATATGTGGAATTTGAGTAGCTGTATCCTATAGCAATCTGATGATGTGAACCTGGGGCTTAGGGGACAGAGGTTGGGACTTTGAGACATCAACCAAAAGCAGCTAAGTGAAGTTGTGGAGGAGGTTTTTTCTTCTTTTAAAATAGGGAGCATAAGGCAATTAGAGCAAAGACTTCAAGCTCTGTCTTACAGTAGCAGAATGCAAGTGTCGAGGTATAATTAGTTCTTTGACTCAGCTTTCCTGTTTATTCATATGTACTTCTTTGTGCCTCTTAAACATCTCACTTTCATTTTAATTAAAAACAGCATACATAAAAAAGACAATTGCTTTGTAGACTTGGAAAGCTAAAACTCTAGGGAAACTGAAGGAGGCTCCAGCAAACTCTTATAAATGGCCTTTGGGGGGAAAAAAGATGAAGTCATAAAATTGTGAACCCCTTTTCTGACAATTACCTTTCCCAGTTCTTTGTGTGTGAATGTCTTATCTCCCCATGAGTTTATAAATTCTTTGAAGAAATGACCATAAGCACTTTTATATCATCATTTCACTTAGCATGCACTCAGTAATTATTTAACTCATTGAATGAATGGATGAATTAGTAGTTTGCATTCAATAAACAATTATTTGAACAATAAGGACATAATGTAGGTTTTATGCATATAGCACTCATATTTGTTTCTTGTTCCTTTTACCTGAGAAATAACTAATGAAGTTAATTGTGAAGAATTTTTCATCTTCTGGTCCCTTTTCTTGAACAGAGGTGAAGCCATCAGCTCATTAAGAGAATTCAGTGCAATGGCATTTGTTTTCATTCTGGTAGAATAATTTGATAGGGTAATTCATGACCAGTTTTAACTGAAATACACTGAATTTACTTGTAGGAGAGGTAGACAGAGAAGACAGAGGTGCAGAAACAGTTTTGGCTATCAATGTGTGGTGATGAGAACTCACATATTAGTTTACTTCTGCAGTTAAAGTAATTGGTAAAATCTTTGTAAAAAATTAAATTGGAGCCCATTCTGGCTTTCTATTTCACCCTGTCTCTTTGCATTCCACCATTCTCCGTGCTGCTCCATGTACAAATAATGACCTGTCTCCTGCAGCCTCCATAGGCACACTTCGCACTATGGATGCTTCACACTCTCTCTCCAGACTCATGTATTTTGTTATTATCACAAAGGATGACATGCATTTCCTTACTGTCTGTGGCTACAGAACACACCAGGCTAACTGTGTGGACCCCTGATGCTCTGCCCTAGTGAGTTTTTCAATCCTGATCTGCACTTCCTTTTTGTGTGCAGATGTTTCTCTCCATGCAGCCTTTGGGCCACCACTCCAGGACTCCAAGGACTGTAATCCTTCTGGTTTCACGCTCCTATTTCTTGGCTCCTTGCCAGCCACAGGTGTTCCTGATCCCATAGTAGGCTCCCACATCCAGCTATTGTTTAGCTATTGTTATAGCTGAAAAGGCTTTGAATTTCACAAAAGTCACTAAGACAAAATGAATTTAAATGTACAAAGTCCAGTCTGAGGGAGAGAGGGCCTCCCTACTGCTTTGAACTTTGATAATCAGCGTTAGGCACTGCCATAGTCAAAACCAGAGAAGACAGCTCTGATTTTATGATTATAATAATAACTGACATTAGTGTAGTATCCTAAAGTTTACCAAGGACTTGCACATGTACTGGTCTATTTGATTTTTGCCTGGTGAGCTACAAGGGGAGTAAAGATTATCAAGGACACATGTTAACAGATGGAGAAACTATGGTTCAGGCTACGATGCTATAAAGCACCAGGGTCTGATTGCAAGCCTAGATCTTATGAAACTGACCATTTTCACTCAGTCCATACTGGCTTACACACTACACTGTACACTCTATGTGGCAAGTGGCCAATACCATTACTAAAAACTACAGGAAAATTTGGAGAGTCATAGCTAGTTGAGAAAAGTAATGGTAATAAAAGTTAGCAGGAGTCCAAACAAGCTAACAGATTCCTGGGATAATAAGAGACTCATCTGCATGCTACTGAGTAATTTCATGAAGACAAAGTCAGTTTGCTTTCATAATCATAAACATTAGGTATCAAAATTCTGATGAGTGGGTAGAATTCTCATGATTCCAAAATCTGAGTTTTAGATATGATAGCTACTTTTCAATTGCTTCCCACAAAGAGATAAATCAGTCACCTGCACGCATCCATGGCCCAACCTAATACCACCTAACAGCTATGTATGACAGGTCGGGGTGGACGGTCCAATAAAGTTTGATTTCAGATCTTAATGTTTTCCTGTAGTGAGCTTTTGAGAGTTAAAATGGTCCTTTTGCTATGGACAGAACAGACAATGCTTTCAACATTCCAAAATTTTGTTTCAAGCTGAAATTTTGAAATAAAATTGCCCAAAGAAAGAGTATTTTTAAAAAGTATGATTCTAAAACTTACAACATGAGGACAGATTTGGTTTGTGTATTTGGCCAACAGACTGTGAGGAAAACCTGATGGGCATGCTAAATGGAAAATAATAAAGTGAAATTGCTATGGGGTGCATGTGGTAATCCCTCTTCTTTTAAAGCCACCCTATGCCAGTGACACTGCGGCAGATGGGGTGCGAGTTCAGTCACATAAATTCATGCCAAGATAACTTCATCTCATGGCTTTGAATCCTGAAGTTTATCTTTAGGTAAAAACTGGGTACAAATATTTTCAAGTTTTTCCTTTTGTCCCTATCCGAGTGACAGCCAGTTTAAATACCTGTGGCATCCTTTACAGCAGACAATTCTGTCACCATTATTTACGTGTTTCAACTTCCAATCACTGGATAATACTCTCTGGGATTGCATATGGATTTGCAGAGGTTCTTACACACATTGTTACACCTTCCACATGCATAGCACCTTGGCGTGAAAGGTACTTTGACCTCTCTTATCCCATTTGATCCCCATAACAACTCTTCACAATAGTCAGGAGGTTATTATCCCTACTTGACAGGTGGGCAAACCACCCTTCTGAAAAGGTAAGTTACCTGCCCAAGGTAATACTACCATTACAAGAAAAATAGCACTGGCACATAAGCCTTCTACTCCCAGGCTAGCTCTTTTCCTACCACACTTTCTACTATTTTTACTAAAGCCTTTCTCAATGACAAAAATAGAATAGACAGAGTAGTTTAAAAATGACTGTTCTGGAAATTAAGAGAGGCTTATAGGTGGGGAACCAGTAACATGACCTGTGCAAACCTGTTATTTTTCCTGAAATTTTGCATAGTTCTATATAACAAGTTGGCTTTCTTTCTTTCCCCAAATAACTTTTATTTCAAAGAATTTTTTTTCTTATTTCAAAACAAATGAATATTTATTTCGGGTGGGAAGGAACCAGTGGTATACAGGGTAAGTATAAAAGAACAACTCTTCCCTATAATAATGGCTTGTTTAGTGCAGGTTAAAAAAATGGCACCTGATCTCGACTAAGATATAAACAGAATAAAGGAGATTATAGCCACCAGTGGTTTTCTGAGTAGCCTGAAAGGACAAAGTGGCATAAAGCACACACAAAAAACTTTACAGACATTGCCAAAGAGCTTCTAAAATATCATGAGCTTCACAGAGTCAATACATATTCAGGACATACAACAATTAAAATTGTTGGCCATAGTGCTTGAGGAGGACTTCAGAGGCTAAGTAGATAGACCCGGTATACACAGTCTACATAAGGCATAGGGGTAGGAAGAGCACGTGGCAAGTACCAGTAGAAACATTCAATTCTTTTGCAACTACCAGAGGCAAAATTTCAATGTTATACAATGTGGTAGTAAAGTAGAAGTTTGAATAACTAAGTTTTATATGGAAAGAGAAATGTTTTATTATATGGCATTTCCCTCCAATATTAAAATAACTATTACCTTTCACTCTAGATCTTCAGAAGGAATTCCTTCAAGTATGTTGGCAAATACAGATAGTAGTATTTAAATACTGCTACAGACCTGGGTTCAAATTTTATTTCTACCACTTGGGGCTATGTGAGAAGAAACAACTCACTTAACTTTTCTGAGTCTCCATTTTCTCATCTGTAAAATGGGGGCACTAATAACTCATTCATCTAATTGTTTGTTGTAAGGATTACAACATATGTGTGTAATAGAATATCAGAATTGAAGTCCTGACTGAAGTGCCAACACAATAAATATCAGACAATTGAATATAAGACACGTATCCGGATGCCAAATTTACAAAGGAAAAGGTAAAATACTGGTTCTAAGGTCTTTGGACCTCTCAGCTATAGCAAGGATCATATCATAATAATGATAATAAAAGGGGTCAGAAATTGGAAGGAAAGGTGCCTGAAAGTATCCTTTAAAGTAGCTCTTAGTGTGCAATGAGTTTGTGCTAACAGACTCTAGCTTCAAGCTTAGTATAAAAGCTCTCAGCAGTTCTCCTGGAGAACATTCTTTGTGTTCTTTGCAGTTGGTCTAAGGAGGTCTGGAACCTGACCTGCTGAGAAAACTTTAAATAGCTTGAGGCAGCAGGATAGAAATGAGAGCCTTGGAGATGGGCTGCACTTCCAGGGATGAGGGGGCAAATGATGCATGGAAATTTCTCGTGGGCAGAGGTGGGCCCCATGTGCATGAGAGCAAGGTGGGAAGGACGGCCTGGAGACAGAGCGGACCCAGTGCTAAGAGTCTGTGTGGAGGGAACAGAAAGTATCACCACTCCACAGTAGCTGAGGTTACAAGGTCTGGCAGAGAAGCCGTGGATGAACCCAGGAAAGCACCATGAGAGGAGGAGAGAGCTTGAGGGATCTGCCAGATCGAGAGTCCCAGTGTCAGCTGATGTTCCTTGTCAACAAGCTGTGGGAAGGTAACAGTAGGAAAAGCAGAAGCTGAACTTGCCACTTCTCCCTCTGTCAGTGACTGGCCAAAGTAGACTGTAGCTTGAATTTTGAATTTTGATTAATAACTTACACTATCCATTTTTAAGTGTTTGAATTAAGATTATGTTTTATAATGTAATATGGTTATAGACTTGTCTTAAAAGTGAATTCAATGATTTCCTCTAAACCAGCACATGGTACAAGTAGCTCAACACAAGACATTTTAAAGTGATGGCTTGAGGTAAAAATTAATATCATAGTTTGATTATATTAAGACATCATGCTTATTTAATGTAATACTTTCACATGTAAGCCCTTAACACAATGCCTGACATGCAGGTTCTCAATAAATGACAGAATTGATAATAATTATGATGATGGTTATAATAATGAAGGCAATTTATAATATCTCTGAATAAAGAGCAGAGTCAGATCCAAGCCGAGAGGTTGTTGAAGATACTGAGTTTTGCACACTACCCTATTGCTGGGCATGATCCAAACTTATGTCCCAGCAAAAGTACAAATATTAATAATTATGTCATACACAATCAAGTTTTTCAAAAATAGATGGGGCCATGCATGTTAAATTTATAAATGGCAATCGTCTGTTCTGTCGTAGAAACAGAACATTAGTACAGGAACTTACTTGTTTGAAGTCTTTTTATAGTCCCAGAAGTCCAAGGGGAAACCGGTGGTGAGAGATCTAAGTAGTGTGGGGGTTGGGGGTAGTGGGGTGGTGAGTGGGGACTGAGGGTGGGAGAGGGAGAAGGGAAACTCCTACAGACAAGCTAGGAATGATAATAACTAACATCATACTAAGTTCGCTCTAAGAAACCTGAGAATGCCAGATGGACTCTGCTGTGTCAGGGTAGTTATGGAACTTGGTCTAAATATTGACAACACCTGTCAAAGACAGGTGAGCCTTAGGAACCAACCCCTTCTTACAAACCCTTGAGCATCGAAGAATATACTGGCTAACCTAGTGTAGTACTGTGGGAATTGAATATTCACAGAACCTACCTGTAAAACAGAGCGGTCTGAGAGCCATGAAAACGCCGAAGGTTTAAATCCTACTTGAGTGAGCGAGATGTTGCCAAGCTGCTTTTCCAGATGGCTGACACAGGGAGTGCTTGACCAAGGAGCTCAAACACTATGAAGATAACTCAGCACCACTCCTGGCATTCTCTGAAGAGGAACCGGCACCAAAGGCTCATCTCTGGATGAGGCTCAGGTCTTGAGAGCAATCACCTGGCCCTTAAGAACTCAGCTCTGAGCACCTGCAGATGCTTTCTTCTCTGTAGCACCGATCTTTAAGAGTTCAAGTCATCTAATTACCACCCCCACTGAGACATAGTAACCTGTCACCTTGTCCTGAAAGGCATCTGGGCACTGGATTCGGCTTTCTAGTAGCCCATATTTTGCTGATGCTCACAGGTTTATAAGACTGAGAAAAGCTATGTCTCCCTATGCACAATCTCCTTGCAGCTGTTCCAAGAAAAAAAGCCAAGGAAGCCCAGGCCCACAGCTGTGAGAGCTCAGCTAGTGTCCTGGCTGAGCAGAAACCAGCACCAGGCCTTTAAGCAAAAGGCAAGGGATGGGGCTTTTAAAGCCGCACCAGAAGTAAAGAGCCCACAGGTGTCCCCCTCACTACAGGTCTCTACTTGGGCCTATCACTCATCATACCAATAATACCCATAAGGTCAAAGATTTCTTTTCAGTGTGTTGCTGCAGGTTGTCACTAGCAGTCAATTGAGGTTGATATAAGCAATAAAACTTGTTTACCGGTCTATTGTTGAACTGAGAATTAGAAGACTAGATCTGGAACACTAACTAGCCGCATGGCTGTGTAAGTCAACCTCTCCTGAGCACATTTCTCTTATCTGTAAAAGGAATTGGTCAGATGAGATAACCTCCAAGATCACTTCTAGTTCTGAGTTCCTATGATCCTAATAGTGGAAAGAAAAGTTTCAACTAATTGAGTTGGAGGGAGCTAAAAAAAATTAAACAGAGAAAACCCATGCCTAATGTAGGAGAAATTCCAAAACAAGTACAAAAAATGGCTGTTAGTAGGAGATAAAGAATTTAAACTCTGCTTCAATCTGTAAGCTGGCGCAAGGGTCACAGAGAAGCAAAGGAAACAACTTCCAAACCAAATGTTAGACGGTGGTCCCAGATAACTGTGTGTGGGAAGGGAATGATGTCTTAATGGGGGTGGAGAGTGAGAGTGGGATTAAAACAAACTGACAAAGGCATTAAAGTAAAGAGAATAAATTGAGACTGATTTCTCCAAAGCCTGGGAATTCAAAGGAGATGGCCCAAGATAAACAGCGGTTTCATGTCTCTCATTGTCTTTCAAGTAACTGCTCTGTAATTCTTGCGTGAGAAGAGGAGTAACAAAAATGTCAAGTCTTACTTCTACATACTGAGAGCCTTATTGTCTTTGTTCTGCACTATGGCAACTGCCTCCAAAGAGGCCTCTTTTCCCTGAGCCTCCACCCATCTATCACATTGAAGCCAAAAGAATAATTCTAAAGAGTGCTGTGAACTCCACTATCCTGCCTAGAACCCTTTAATACTCCCTTCCGTACCTTCTGGCATGACATTCAGGGCCCTTCATAATGAGAAAATCCTTCCAGCCCACAGTCTCCTTCTCTTCTCTTTCAAATTCATGTTTTGGGCCATGAAAATCTACCTCTGTGCTTATTGCTAGTTGGTCTAGCAGAGGTAAACCTGGCCAGCGGCAGCAGGGCAAAAGCCCACGAAGTCATGTTCTTAGATCAGATGGTGACAGGTCCACTCCCTATATTAAACCCTGTCTTTGGGGAATTGGGAAGTGATATGAAGAGGAGAGTAGACAGAAGTGGAAACACACAGGAACAAAAGCAACAGGTAGAAGCCACAAGGCAGAAGCAGCCAAGAGTAGGAGAAGCTAGGAAGCAGGGAGAGATTATCTCCTAGTAGTGCCAGCAGACAGAGCAGAGAGAGGTTGTCAGGCTGCTAGAATGGTGGGGCAACGGATTAAGGAGCAGTGAATAAGTATATTCAAGGGATATTTACTGACCATAAGAGGTCACTCTTGACATTCTAGTATGTCTACTTTATCAAAGTTCTTATCCTCTGTGTGGCTTCATTGTTCAGCAGCTGAAAGGGGTTCTTGTCTTTCTTACTTCTTAATGGACGCTTAAAATAATCCCCTATAAACAGAAGCAATGTGTATGAATCTCTTTCACTTATAAACTTAAAAAAAAATGAATAAATATAGTCTGATAGCCTAACCTCAGAACAATAGGACTTTCCCTCGATGTTCCATGCTGTATCCTGCTCTAAGGCTAAGCTCAAAGTTGGACTCTTCTCTGAATGTTTCCTGTTTGAACAAATTATCCAGGCAAGGCAAGTGGGCTATCAGATGTCATATGGGCTGAATACACAAAGCTTGGACATGTTAAAACATGATTAGGACTTTCAAGAGAATCTGCTTCACTGAATTGCTACAGTAAAGATTTGTCAAGTAGCAACATGAACGGGTAGAAAATGGAAGGATATGTGTTAGATTCAGGGTTGGAGAGGGTGGGGAGCTGAGTAGTAGAGACTGATCTGAGATCAAGAAGAAAAGAGCAAGAGTATTATTTATTTTCCAATATTTGCTTAGAGATTGAATATACTTGAAAGGAAAGCCCTAGTTGAGTTGTACCTGATTAGGGGACATTTTAGCGACTTGGTAGCAAGATAAACAACAGCAGGTAGTTGCCTTGAGGGTGAGATTTATTAATAAGAAGAAATATGAGGAAGTTAAGGAGGAGACAGA
The DNA here is from genome assembly GCF_000956105.1 of Propithecus coquereli. Taxonomy (NCBI): domain Eukaryota; kingdom Metazoa; phylum Chordata; class Mammalia; order Primates; family Indriidae; genus Propithecus; species Propithecus coquereli. The sequence goes on along the minus strand of NW_012137858.1, from coordinate 1,666,011 downwards.
TGTTGGTAGTAATAATGGTAAGAGGAGAAGGGATAAGATCCAAAGCCAGTACCAGAGCTCAAAGCCCTGGAAGGCAAGGAATTTGGGGTCTGAGTGACAGAATGGAGGAGAGAAAAGGACAAAATACTGCCTGGATTGACCTAGATGTGGCCCATAAATAAGTTCCCGCACTGACTTTTTAATAGTTTTGCTAAGTGGCCACCTGAGGGCACTCTATCCTATGAGCCTAGGAATCTTTATGTTTCCCCTACCAAGTAAATTATTTACCCTCAATTTCTTGAAGAATAAGTTTAGGTGATGCCTTAAGCAAGAGTACTCATGGAAGACTGGGGCCCAGAGTTATTCTTCCTCCCTCTTTTTGTTCTTGAACTAGATTAATGAATGAGCAAGATGGACCTCAATTCAAATCCCTGGATAATTGCAAGGATTAAATAAAATAACTTCATTTAAATCTATTTAGCATTTAGTAGAGGCTCAATAAATATTAATTCCCTTCCAAATATATACACAGACTAACATATAGATTTGCCAAATATAGGGAGAAAAGGAGAAATATGAGGAGGAATTACACCAACCCTTTATCTCTTTTGAGGGGGGCAGGACTCAGAAGATTCAAAATGAATATAGAACTGTGTTTGCTCGGAAATCATTCCAGAGAGCAAATTTATGATGCTCCTTTCATGGCATGTCGCTGTGTGTACATAACAGCCAGAGGGAATAAAACAAAAACAGCTGGGAAATAAAGATGAAAGCAAAACTGTATCAGCAGGGAGAGACACACAACCCTCTGAGAATCTGGGCCATGTCAGGAAAGATAATTTGTACAAGGTCACCTGCATGGAATTCGTCTTCTCACAGAGAGATCATTAGTCTCCTGTCCATTTCAGACCTTCTCTATTGGAGTCAAAGTGAGGAATGAAACACATGGCCCCTAATTTTCAAGGTTCTACACTCATGTTCTCTCTATAAAATGAGCCACAGACAAAAGCATGCATTACTATAAAGACTAACTGTGGAATTTTAAATGTCTGAAAACAAAGAGATTCTGCTTCCCCTTGCAAATAGAGCAGGTTACGATTTCCCCCACTCCTGAGGCCCATACAGCACGTTTGTGGCCTCATGCTGCCCTCTAGTGTCTTTTTAAAGTAAAGTCATGTTAGAAAGGAAGAACTCCCAATAATTCTGAATCAGCCAATAATGTGACTTCAGCCCAGGACTGGTAAAACCAAAAAAAAAAAAAAAAAGAAAAAAAGTCAATTTCTAAAATAAAAGAAAAACTGATGTGTACGAAAATTTAAAAGTGAGTTAAATTTGGCCTCAACATGGATTTTGCATTATTTCAGGACTCTGTAACACATGGCATCTAGATAAGTGAATGCTCTTTAAAATTACAGACACCTGTTGTTCTCTGTACAGCCCTCTCAAATGATTTCTGCTTCAGATGGTCCGAGGTGGGATCCAGAAATATGCATTTCACGAACACCACCATCTGATTCTGATGTAGCTAAGTTGGCTGGCCTCACTTTGAGAAGAACCAAATATGGTCACAATGACTTTGAACAAGGTGTCGAGTACAACTGATAATTTTCTTTTAACTCTTCAAGGTTCAATTCATTGACCGAAACAGGTCACCTTTCATTTATCCTGCATTTAGAGCCTCTCAATCCAGCGAGACTAGAACGTAAAGAAAACACTGCTGTTCAAGTCCGAGTGAAGAGCTCATGTAGAAGTTCTCCTACATAGATAACTACCCCCAACCCCATTAAAGTAGGCATCTGAGTGGGAAGGAAAGACAATGCCTAGGTGTTCTTACTCATCCTTCAGATATCCCTTAAACATTACTTCCTCAAAAAGTCTTCCTGGAGTTCCCGTTAGTTTCACTGCCCCTAACGTGGCTGCACAGCATCCTGCACTTCTCTGTCCTGCCCCCAAGCGCCAGTGATCCCTTTGGGACAGAAGTCTTTCCATTACAGGAACCCCGTTATTCTCCTCCCAGAGTCAGAGCTCAGTAAACACCTGCAGCCACACAACCAACAGTGATGATGATGGAGACAGGAGAAGTCAGGCCCCGGGAGCATGCTCTCTTCCCAAGCTCCCTCCAGTTGATGGCACCCATGACAAGAGGTATCTTGGGGTTATTGTTGCTATTTGATCACACACTCAATTTACAAGCCCACAGCCTTGGACTAATTTTGGGAACTCACTTTTTCACATGGTCTGATAAATCTACAAACGTTTGGGAACTTCACAGGATTATAGGTGATAATCATTAGTACAGAGTATCTTTGTTCACATGGGAAATTCACATTCAATTTAAATTGTGTGTGTGTTTTTTTTAAACACAAGTATACTCAGTTAGAGTTTAATACTCTATATCTTAATATTATATAATATGCTATTCTCAATTCATAGTTTTAGTGGTTTTTTTTTGGGGGGGGGACATGGGCAAAGCCTGTCTTACATTCAGAGTTATGAAATACTCAATGTTTTAATAAAAATCAGGTCTGAGAGCTACTTAGATTTGTGAAGTAGAATTTAAGAAAGAATCCTAGACCACAATATCCAATTACCCTCACTTCTATTTTTTTAATGAACAATAAGCAAATATTTACTTCTCAGGAGACACTGTCCTAAATATCCAGAGACACAACACACAGCCTGGCATTGCTCCTCTGGACTCTTGATGTGCAGGGTGGTGCACGCCACATACTTCAACCCATTGCAAACTGCTACTTTCTAGCCATTTTAGTCTCCAACCTTGAGTCCATAGTTTGTAGTGAAGTTCACTTATGCTTCCTGAGGTCTCACCTACACAAACGGGGCACTGTTTTGCTCTAGCTTTCGTGCCTTGGCCAGCACACTGAAGTTTACAATTCCTCCCTTTCCCTTAACAATCACCACCTGAGTCTGCCGTGCAAAACAGGGTCACCCACAAAATAGAGACAAAAAGCACTCCATGCACTTCAGTCGGAGAGAAGAAAGAGAGCAGACGTTTGGCCTGTTAAAGGCACTTCCTTTGAATTTCATTTTATTTTCTGAGCTAAGCTATTAGATTTGTGGGCACAAACAAAATCTCTTTGAAGTTAACATGAAGCCCACTGTGAAAGAAAGGAGACGGCCATTACCACACATTTTATGTGTTGGACAAATAAAGTCCCAGGATTGTAAACATATCCTGCAATTACAGAAATGAAACACTGTTATTTCTCCTTTCACCATATTTAGAAAGAGCATTTTTCTCTAAAAAGTGGTCTGTTGAATTTTCTCTTTCCAGTGCCCTAATTTCCCAATGTATTTACCTTTTGAATCAAAGGGAAAGATCCCATCAATAAAACCAGGGGCTCTTTTCATGCAAAATTATGTCTGCAATGGTATCTGCAGGGCTTTGTAAGGCATCAAGATAGAGCGGAAGAAGCAATGGGGGGGGGCATTTGGCGGAACTGGGTTTACCTTTCTCTCTAATAGTTGTTTTCTCTGGGCAAGTCATTCAAACTTCATATTTCCTACACTGAGAATGTCATGTCAATAGTAACTTCTTCAATGCTTGATGCAGCGTTACATGAGATGGGATATATGGATACATTCTTAGTGAACCACAAAGGCCCATTCAAATAGAAACTTGTGTTTCTCACCCCTATTATTGACATGTTTTCCAAGCATTTTGTCTTGTGCACTTGAGAAATCAAGTATCAATAAGGAAGGGAAGACTTTCTTAGCAGCTGGTGAAAGAAGCATTCCCATGGGTGGGTGGGTGTCGGGGAGGTGGGTTGGGGGATAGAATTCACTGTTGGAGACACAAGGTAGAAGCCAGGCTCAGATCCCTGATGGTCAGAGGATCTGTAAGGATCTAGGAAACCTCACCAAGGAAAGAAAACTAATAGGGTCTAGGAGAATCTCCATGTGTATCTTGTTACCTTGACTCCAAATTGATTGAAAACTGTTGGGACCAAAGAAATTTGCAAATACCTACTTTTCTTTATAATATCAAGTCTAATAATACATTTTTCTGACTCTTTAAATTTTAACCATGCATGCTGTCTTAGGTGTTGCATTTTTTGAGCTGCTATTAAAAATACATAGGTTCCTACCACATTAAAGGGGGAACAGAGGCTTGTGTGTTGTATTATTAATTACATTCTGAAAATCAAATTCTAGTCAGTCTCTGTGGAAAGTACAAACACCCCCCTAAGCAGAGGATCACCCGTGTGAAGGCAGAGCCTGAGGTGCATGCGGGTTACTCCTGCAGTAGCGTGTACTTACTCTTGAGGTCTAAGTTCCTGGCTCCGGCCGTGATTTGTGTTGTGATTTTCGTGTCAATCTTTACAGTGTGGAGATTGCTGGTGTCCCTTGATATCATCACGTTGTGCCACTGATTGTCATTGAGAGGTTTATTTGAGCTCCCTTTGATGAGGTTAGCACCATTTCCCAAATCAAACACATAATGTAAGTACCTGGGAAAAGAATGAAAGAGGGGAAAGTGCCATCACTTTATGAAATTTCGATGAAGTCAAACTAAATATTACAAATGGTGATTTTTTTTCCAGGCAGTTCTATCCTGAATAGAAGTCATGAGAGTGACTTACACAGAGCTCAGGTAATAAGAAATTAAGAAACACTACTCTGTTTCAGCAAGGATTACTCTAGGAAATAGTGAATATAATTTTTAAAATCACGGTCTACATTTTTCTTTATGACTTTGGAAGGTAATGTCTTTCACTACGCTTTTCCTATTTCTACCATTCCCTCCATCCTTTGCTAGGCACACTGGAATGGTTCTTCTTCTCATTCTTTGTGCACCTGTTTATCCTTTCAACTCAAAACTCTTTTTGTATATTGATGTGCACTCATCCTTCAAGACCCAGCTCAAAAATCTACTTCCTGCCCTAGAGGTTTTTCTGATTTCCCTGATGACTCTCCTGAGGCTTGGCACATGATCATCTCAGAAAACATTTCATAGTGCTTTTCTGTTATATTTGTGTTAACCTATACCCCCTAGGATTGTATGTTGGTGTGTGTGGCTTGGGGTTTCTGGAAATCTGAGATGTGCACAGGGGTGGCAAGGGATATATATTCACATCAGTGCCTGGCACATTATCTGGCCCTTTGTAAATATGCAGCATCTGCTGATAAATGCTCAAATCAGTTAAGATGCATCAAATTTTCCTCACAGTTTTATGGAAATTTCACACAAATCTTTCTAAATTCTTTAAGGAAATATAACACAGAATTGAACTTGGGTTGAATGGGATTTTTTGAAATTTAAGTAATACAAGTACTTGAATTAGCTATTTAATTTAGCACAGACTAGCCTACACGCTTCTGGGAATTCTTTTGTGGAATTGCATTGTGCGTAGTCATGAAATACACATTTTGAAGTGTAAGATTCATGAAATGCCTCCTGTAAATTAGAACTCGATGTTAGTTGTATCTCATACATAGAAATGTAGGTATAAAAGACTGGACTGAATCCCTATTAACCTAAGACATCCAAGAAATGATGTAAACAAATGCTTTATTTGTTCACCCCCCATACCTCTGCCTATCACCTTACAAGCCGATACATTCTGTTCAGTATAAATTTTTGGAAATCTAGGTCCATTGTCCCAAGGTTTTATTTATTTGTCATCAAACTGACATGTACTCACCCTTTAACTAATTCAACAACAATAAAATCATTTCCATCTCCACTGTTATATAGAATTAGTCCATCTAGGGATGTTGTCTTAAACTGGAAAAAAAGATGCATAGAAGTGTAGGCTTGCAATGTAGCTAAGGCAACATAGCTCGATTTGGTCTTGAAGGTGACAGGGTCTGCTATGATGTTCCTGAAGCCAAATCTGGCATTGAGCTCACAGTAATCTATGTCGCCATTTTTACACAGGTCAATGTATGCCATTCCGTTAAATGTTAGGCTCTGTAGGTGTCCAATAAAGTTGGAGGGGACAGAAGAAAGATACCGTCGTTCTGTGATGATGCCAGTCTCTATGTTATGGAACTCCAGCCTCGTATGATCACCCGCCATTTGACCTAAAAGAAAAGATAACATATTATTATTTTTTATATCCAAAAGGTACTTTCAACTTTAGACTTCCATAGCAATATTACATTTTAATATACAAGGAGCTGAATATCTTCATGATATTTAGTCTTGCATAGTAAGAACACCTAGGTGATGTTAAAGGGTAAAATAAGGCTGGCTTACATAATAAAACGTTCTTAGGTCAGGTTTTAATCCTTGTCCAAATTTTAGTCTTAACAAAAATCATCCTCATTAACAAAAAGTTACAGGATTTTTTTTTAATAAAAGAAAAAATAAAGAAAGGAAGAAAGTTGGGAATGGAGTGAGGAAAGGGTAAGAGGAAAGGAGAAAGAGAGGGAGGGAGGGACAGATGGATGGATGGTTAGGGTCGGCGAGTATTCTAAATCATCCCAGTAAAGTGATATATACCAGCTTCATGATTAGCTGATATTTTATATATATAATTTATATATAAATTTATAATTAACTATATGTAAATTATATATAATTTATATAGAGAATTTTATAAATTATATGTAATTTATATAGTTAATTTATAATATATATAAATGTTCTTCCAGGAAAAAATAGTGACTATATATTTTCTTGTACCCAATAGAAACAGAGGAGTGTTGTGTTGCTGCCTATTCCTCCAATAATGAACCATGAAAATGCCTTTAAAGTTAAATATGTACTTTTCACTTTCCCTTTTCTGTGCTGAATAATGTCTATAGTCTTTGTTCGCATCAGTCTCCCAAACACATTAGAAATTGTCTTGCTCTCTGGACCTATGCCATTTTCCTTGCACTATGCTTTGGATAACTAAATTGAGCACAATACACTAATTCAGGGCATGCCCAATTTTGATAACACCAGTAAAATTAGCTCACATTGCCACAAGGCATAATCTTCTTTAAACATCCTAGTGCGAAGCTTAGCTACGGATTTATTGAACAATTGACTACTCAACTCTACCCTCATTCCTCTCCATCTCACCACATTTCCATGTCAAATTCATTAAAAGCCAGCCTAGCCCCATCTTTACAACCAGAATGATAATTGTACCTGCTTGCAAGGTTGAAAGTAAAATAAAGATGTAAACTTGTTTTCTAAATAGTGAAGCACAACATAAATATAAGTAACTCTTACCAGTGCCCGTTTTTCACTCCCAGCATTTTGCTTTTGTCTAATTAAACCATCATTCACTCTCTTCTAACTCAAAATGGTCATTTAAATTGCAATTAAGTTCTTCCAGGTACAGCTTCCCTATCCAATTTGCCATAATTGGAAATTTTATCAAGTTCACCCTATCTTATCATCCATAATCTTAATGAATATATTAATTAGAGCTAATCTCAGAATCAGCTCCTGAGACAATGCACTAAACCTTCTTCCCAGGTGTAATAAAGATTGAACACCCACCTACATGGGTCCCCATCAACCAGTCTGACAGATTTCTATTTCTTTAGTTAAGACTGTAAACTATTAAATGGCATTTTAAGGAAATGCTTGTAAGTAAAATTTAGAAGCCATGTTTTTTGGTGTAAAAGAAAAACTGTTTATTTACTTAGTTAATTGACTTTGATGATATAAACTCATTGGTGTACAAAACTCTCTCCTGATCTGTACTTTACTTAATTTTCAAACACTCTTTACTAGTTCTTGGTCCTGGTAACAGGATTCCAGTCTGCCTTGGCATGCTCTCTTTGCAGCCATTGATTTGTTCTGATTCCCTCTCTGAAAACTTTTCTTTCAACAACAAAGAAATCATTGTAAATAACTGTCTCTTTTCTCCCCACCTCCAACACCATGCCTCCTGATTATCTATTCGATGCTAAAACATTATTACATCCTTAGCAATTCTGGTTTCTCATATGACATCATTTCCCTCTCTTTCTTCAGTTCTTATTCAACGACCTCAATACTGCTCTGTGGGGATCTATCTCTGTGATAGCAAATAAAATTAACCTTTAATAATTTCCAAATATAAAACTCTAGAGACACCAGCAACATTGAATTAAGATGCTATATAGAATGAAGAATATGAAAAGCTTAAAAATCACTTGGGCTTTGATAGTCCCTTATGTTTATTTTTATCATTTTTGCTATATCAAAATCTAAGTCTTAACTCAGTGAACCCATTTCTTCTTAAAGGCTCTATTGATGAATAAGTAGTAAAAAAGAAGTCCAGACAAAATATTTCTAATATTTGAAATTAAATATTACCCCATATTGTCAACTTCTTGGCAGCTCTGAAATAGGGAAGACCATTTTGTTTAGCAGGACTAAGACGTTCAGTGACAAAAATAACACTTAATACCAGATTTTCTTTCTCAAAGGAACAGAATATGTATGCAGAACATAAATAACAAAAAGGTAGTAAAATAGTGTGAAGCAATCATGGCCCTGTTACAAGAAAGAACATCATGGTCTATATTCAAGAGCATATTCTTTCTTTAATATGTATATTTATATCATTAAGTACATTATATAAATCACACAGACAGCAATGGCACATATGCTTGCTCATGGGGGAGAATTAGCACCTAAAAGCCAATATCCACTGACTAAGAAAACATTAACTGACTGCTGCCTTTTAAAAAATTATTTTTCCCTCAGAATCTACTCCAGTGTTTAATTTTTATCAGTAGTGTACCCACTTCTACTATCATATATATGTGCGTTGATTCAGTAAGAAAAAATAAAGGACTCTGAAGGAGAAAATATTTTAAGATTCTAATCACTTTAAAATGTACTGTCATTTATAGAGATTTAGTGGAAAGGAGAATTTGGAATTAGCAAAATGCCTCTGACCAAGGTGTCTGGGGTATAGCAGATTGGCAATAGTCTCCTACGAGACAACCACCAGAACACGTTTCTTAGATGGTGTGTTTGTACAGAAATCTCAATATCTAAGTCCAATATTTTTACCAAAACATATAGCAAGATTACCTATTTTAGGTTCAGTGTTGCTCTGAGCTGGGTTAAATTTCTGGTGTGGAACAAAATAATCCCCAAGCCTTATATTCACTTGTTAATTCACTTAAAGTTACTCAGTGTATGGTATATGTGTTAGGTGCTATGCTACATAATGGTGATATTGGGTTGAGAAGAATAGACCCGGCCCCTGTCATAAAACTCACAGTCTACTGGGGGAAGGCAGACTAAAAAAGGTAGGATATAATTAAATACATAATAACAAATCTCGGAGAAATGGTATGAATTTGATGAATGGGGTATTGTGTTAGTAAATGTGGAATGGGAGCAGGCGCCTGATTTGATATTTAAGCTAGATTTGAAGGATTAAAAGGAGAAAGCCATGCTAAGACCTGGAGAAGAATCAAGAGGAGGATTCCAGGAAGGGAAGACAGGTGAACAAAAGTCTTTGCATGAGAAAGTGCTAGACAGCATGGATGGAGAGTTGTGAGCAAGCCAAGTTAGTGGTTCATGAGATTGGAAGAGCACCAGGGACCAGATCTCATACAATACCTTCTGATTATATTAGGAGCTATTGGAGGGTCTTAAGTGGGAGTGAAATATGACTCAAAAGGGCTGTATGTGTGTATGTGTGTGTGTGTAATCCCTTTGTCAGTACAATAGATTGGAGAGGGTTTAGACTAGGGTAGTTGCAGCAGAAATGAAAAACAATGGATAAAATGAGATAATTTTCAGATATAACTTACAGGATTTACTAAAAATGTGCAGAATGGTGAAGGGGGATGATTATCCCTGGCTTTTAGGCTTGAGGAACTGGATATATGGTGAATATTTTTTTAACAAAGGACATACACACACATACGAAACACACAATACCAGATTTTTTTAGACAAAGTGATGAGTTGAAACCCAGTGACTTCCCAATTATGGACTGCACATAGTTTGTACAACACTATACCTAGGAAATCTTCCTCCTTGAGCTCCTCTGTTGGCAACTGCTATTCTCATTACCTTAGGTGAGGTGCAGACATTCTCGTGAACAGCTGCAGTATGTATTGCCCTATGTTCAACAGACTTAACAGATGTCAGAAAATGTAGGACTTCGCATGAAGAGTCCCTTGTGTTTTCCTTTTTAAAATTCTTCCCGTTCAGTGATTTCTGACTTGCTGTAAAATTTAATAAGAAACCTCAATTGCTTCCCTGATTCATGGGTGGTTTCAAGTGGCCACTAAGATGTTTGGGAAAAAAAAAAAATCCCATTCTAAATTTAAGCCTCAATTCCAAGTTTCCATTGCTACTTTTGGAAACCTTTTCTGTACTATATAAATCAAGGCTGATTTACTCTTAAAAATCATTACATAAACAGAAATGTTTCAAAACAAGATGGACAAATGGCCAAGAAACATACGAAGAAATGCTCAACATCACTAATCATCAGGGAAATGCAAATTAAAACCATAATGAGATATCACCTTACCCCTGTCAGAATGGCCATTATTAAAATTTCTGCCTTCCTTCTCTAAGTTAGGGAATGATTCTTTCAAAAGTTAAAACACTACACTTGATATCTCCACATTGATAGAGCTGACTGCCCTCTGAGCATGGGAACCTCTTTGGGATTGAATGAACAGACACTTCTCCATTGCACAAGGACCATCTTGTGCTTTTTACTAGAATAATTAACATGGAGCTGTTCTCTAAAAAAGAAAGAGAAGCTAATATCCCAGTGGGTCATGTGCTTGGAGTTATTTTCAGAGAAAATAAAGGCACACTGATTCCTCTTTCATTTGGTTTCCCTATGTCTCCAGGGTCAAGCTTTGTATAGCTCATCTGTGTTAGGAATCTACAAATTGGGATTGAACTTGACATTCTTAATACTTGAGTTTAACCAACTGAGCTAAATGGCCAAAAATGATCTATTATAGCTTCAAGTGAAAAAGTGGGTCACCTAACAGAATGCCAGTATATCTATCAATTTACCTAGAAGCTAAGAAGTAGAACTTGCTGCTGTTTATCCCCTAAATATTTAAGAAACAAGGAAACTAAACAGAAATTGGCATCCAAACAATGACTTCAATATTTTATGTGTTACTAAGAAATTTATCAGACAAAAAAAATTAAAATATATTATAATTTCTTCTCAAAATATTAAAGGGCAAAAATGACATAAAATGTGTTGATCATTGGGGAGGAAAAACATTTAACAGGCTGCTCATTAAATAAAATTGTTAGGAGAAAACTTAGAATATAAAATGAATCGTGTGTATAAGCTTCAAGTTGTGTACGAGCCTTGATTTGAAAAGCCACCTGCAAAAAATGAGAAAGTGTAAAGCATTAGCATTAGCAAAGTCAATAGGGACAAGGAGTTTACCTGTCATGGCCTGTTGGTCATCCACAGTTAACTTTAAACTTTTTCCTCGCCGAACCACACGCACTGTGTGCCATTCATTATCATTGAGGTTATAGCCAGCAAAAAGGGTCTCGGGACCTTTGCCTGTAGAATATGCCAAACAGTCATTATGGACACTCAGAATCAGTCAAGCAAATGAACCTCACAGAAAGTGAGAGAAAGAGACAAAGAAGGGGAGAAAGCAAGGGAGAGGGAGGAGAGAGAGAAGAGAGAAAGACATGAGAGAGAGGAGGGAGAGAAAGGAGAGAAAAGAAGAGACTGGCTGGACCAATTTTCAAGCCCATTAGAGTTATACATAGCAAGCAAGAAAAATGACAAGTTAACAAACATTCAGGTGTGACAACTTAAGAATCATTAACCTATATGTTGATCTAAGACAAGTGAATTAACCTGTTGTCATAAATAGGCACAGTCAATATAGCACTGGGAAGCTTCCCAAATTTACACACACTTTTTTTTAAGGAAATCTCTGATTTTTACAGCCATCGCTTTCTTACTAATGGAGTAACTAGCAGTCATGTAACCGCTGACCTCCAGAAGACGTCTGAGCACAGGTCCTTAGCTAAGCACTTTTGGTGAGTGGCTGGTTAGACTCTGGCAAGAAGGCTACCCTAGATACTATGTCATGTGATGGCTGCTTTTTAGCTCTTGCATCACCACGTACTTCCAATGTTTACCAGGTTCTTAGGTTTATTTGCCTCCTAAATTTATGAAATGTTGTGTCTAAAAAACCTCCTTATACCTATTTGACATATATATGTGTGTATATGTTGCAAATCTCTCTGTGTGTGATGGAGGCATTTCTGTAGGTGCAGGTATTAACTTGCAGTAAGTGGACAAAAAAAGAAAAGAACGCAAAGCCAATAAAGTTCCAAATGTTGAGTGGGAAAGAAAAATGGTGATAGTAACCAACAGCAGAGGTCAGGGATTCCCAGCTAATGGCCAAAAGATAGCGGGCAAGAAGTGTAACCAACTGGGAAAGTAACTGCTAGTGAATCTATATAAACCTGTGCAAATGGAATTTAAATAGACTTATTAATGGAACAGACATATTATTTCAGAAAGGCATATGGTGGAAATTATTGAAATGACAAAGTTAGACTATGCCCCTCTTCAACTTTAAAACAAAGCAAGGTGAAATGATTTTACTGTAACTGGAAATTTTTATTAGAAATATGTATTTCTATTAATCTGACATTATGATTCATTGAGAAAAATAACATTAAAGATACATTATTTGGTGATAGATTTTCTCTTATCTTTTTAAGTACTGAAACTTGTTGGTACATTAAAATAATGAAGGGCATGACATCATTGAGTTTCAGGACTTTCAACTGATTGAGGATCGGGATTGAAATTCATAATTTCTTTAAACCAAATTCTGCCAGCAAAACCAATTGATTCCCGAGAATCACTGGAGGACATAGGAGAAGATAGAGGCCAGGGAGAAGGATCAAGGAAAGAGGAAAGAGAAAAAATAAATAAGGGAACCAAGTAGAAGAAACCTAAGTAGTCCATCCACGTGAGATCATTGTTAGCTTTTAGAACTGCAGGCTATTCACCCAGCCTTGATTTCTCTCTTACGCTATTACGGATGATAGAAGTCTTGTATCCTAGGTTGGTGTGTCTCGGGCTTAAAATGAGACAGTGATATAAGCTAAATTTTACAGGATGAACTGCCTCAGTTTTTTTAAGCAGTACCAACTATCATTAAGATTAGAAATCATCTCTTTGTTTTTAGTGAAGTTAAATTACACATCCTGATACAGGAATAAAAACTATACTAGACAGAACAGTTTTGAGAGAATGATCCCTAAATAACTGGAGAAAGCCTGTTAGTTCAGCAACTGCAAAAATATTTTGAGACCAAATGTTGAAAGTAAGTTCCAGGATCAAAGGGACTCTTTCTAGTTTCAATAGTGAAGAAAGAAGTGTTTAATAACTCTGCAGCATCTTAGCGTCCTACTGGCACCACGGGCCATCCTCAGTTTTGATCTTTTTTGAAAAGAGAATATATCATTTTAAAACTATTTTTATAGGAGAGATCATTTTTTTCTTAGAAATATGTGCTTTTGAAGCAATTTCACTCCCATTCTTTTCATTTTAAATGTATTTTGTCAAGGAAAAGAAGCATAGGGGTGATATCATCGTTAGACCCCATTCTAGGCTTGATCTTGCAGTAAAATCGTAATGCTTAATCTATGAAACAACTATTTCCATAACAACAGGCACAAAATCCAATTGAAAATAACCCTTTGGTTCATAAAAATCTCTGTGGGCCAACTTCCAGCTCCTTTCTTGCATTATTAAAAATGTGAACAGACTGAGTTTGGAAGACAAGGTTTTTAAAAATGCACTTAATAGCCTCAGTTCAGAACAATGTTACCCATGTAACATGAAGTGTAATGGAAAGTGCACTAGACTGGGAGTTAAGAATTGTGATTGCCAGTCCTTGATTTGCTGCTAAAGAAGAAGCTGGGGCTGGTGAGTGCTTATTATGTACTGGGCACTTTGTCTGTTATCTTGTTTCATCTTTACATTATTATTAAATTCCAGATATGGAACTGAAGGTCAAGAAAGCTAAAACTAATTGTCCCAAGGTCACACAGCTAAAAAGTGGTAGAACCTAGTTCCGTCCTAGGCCTCACTCAAAGCCGTCATGCTTTCCCTGCATTAATCCAGCACCCTAGCTATGAAATCCTTTGGCCAGCAACTTAACTTTCCAGTTTCCCATATCAAAATGAAGGAGGTAGAAAATATGCTCTTTGCGATGACTTCTAGCTTGCCCTACTCGATCACACAGTTTGGAAATCCTATACACTCTCTGCATTAAGTCCTGCTGGAACAAAACCTCTAAACAATGTACTCTCTCCCTAGGGATACTGAGATGGCTACTACTAAAGATGTGATATAGAAGAAGGGCCATCAGTTTAGGACCTGTCTCCATCCATAATAAGCAGTTAGCTAAAATATTCACCTCCTGGTGGTCTCAACATCCACGTACATAAAATGCAGAGACAATCTAGCTGATTTCTGTGTTTCCTTTAAAATTTCACATTCTCACAGAAATCTAAAATACATGGAATTGTTAAAGAGAGATGGCTTAACTGTTGATATGTTGAATTTGAGAGCATTTGCCTCTTGCCAAAATTTTAATAGCAAAATTATAGTTTGTTCAAACTATTAATGACCTGAATTTCTTTTGGAATTTCCATTTCCTTTGGGGGTATGAAAACATGTCTCAATTGAACTAACATCTTTCTCCAGCATTAATGTGAGTGCTATAGACTGAATGTTTGTGTCCCTCCCAAATTCATATGTTGAATTTCTTACCCCCAATGTGATGGTAGTAGGAGGTAGAGTCTTTGAGAGATAATTAGGTTTAGATGGGGTGGAAACCCATGATGGATTAGTGTCCTTACAAGAAGAGGAAGAAACACCAGAGTTTTCTCTCTGCCATGTGAGGATACAAAGAGAAGGCAGCCGTCTACAAGCCAGGAAGCAGGCTCTCACCAAGAACCAAATCTGCTGACACCTTGATCTTGGACTTGCCAGCCTTCAAGAAAACTGTGAGGACTATGAGAAAAAAAATGTTTAAGCCACCCAGTCTATGGTATTTTGTTATAACAGCCTGAGCAGGCTAAGACAGGGAACAATATTTTAAAGACTTTTAAGAAAGTCCATTGCACTGTTTCTATTTTAAAGACATCATTTCTTATATTTTGTGGGGAGTTATAGTTTATATGTGATTTTACACTTGTTTCTTACTGTAACCTATTATTTAAACCACAGAGGTATATTTTTTTTTCATTTTATACTGTGGAAGCAGATGTAGAAAGGTTGAGTAAATTATTAAAAGTCTCAGAGGAAGTAAGAAGTGGAGTGAAAACTGTTTTTGAGATCTTCCATCTCCATTAAAACGTCCTTTCCACAGAAAATCATCTGCAGGTAGTATAAGAGAAGTGAAATGTGGCTGAATGTCCACAGCTAAGATTTCACAAGACTGGGTCAGAATTCAGCTCTACAGGCTAACGTTATTTTAAAGAATTTTAGAAGTGGAAGGGGCATGAGAGACGTAGAAGTTTACTAAGTCATCTACAAACAAAGAACACAAGCTCCAAAGAAATTAGATGATGCCCCCACATTCACACTGATTTAATAGAGGAGTCCAGGTCTCTAGACTACAAGTCTAGCAAACTTTTAAAAAATTATTATGTCCATTATATTATGCTTATCTAGAGTGAACTTCTGGAGGAACACCAAAATCTGAGTCTATGATTTCGTTATTGACTTCTATTTCCTCTGCATGAAAGGTAAAAAAGCCAAGCAAGGATAAATAGTAGTTAATAAGAGCATAAGTTCCTTTCAACAGAGTTTAATCTAAGATACGGTATAACTGTTTCCTGGTTGGTGATATTCATTGGATTTGCTGTTGACTTGTAGCTAAAATTTATTACTAACAGATGGAAGTAGAAACAATAAACTTTTCATTTTTTTCTTTTCTTTTCTTTTCTTTTTCTTTTCTCTCACTATGTTGCCCAGGCTGGACTCAAACACCTGGGCTCAAGGGAGGCCACCACAGCTGGGAGTATAGGCACACACCACCCCACTTGGCTCATTTTGGTTTTTCTTAATTCAGTTCAAGTTGATTGTTCCTTCATAACCTACCCATCCATAAATTCCAAGTATTTCTAAGATTTACTCCTAAGAAGGGTTGGAATTAAGAGACATGAGACAAAGAAAGGTGCATGTGTGTACATGTGTGAGTCCATACATGTGAGAGAGCAAGAGAGCGAGAGTGAGAGAGAGAGAGAAAGGGAAGCACTTAACAGATGGTAGCTTTGTTTGGCCAAATCAGAATCACATTTACTAACTACTATTCAACTCCATTTTCACATCAATGTGGATCTTAGGTCTTTTTAAATATTAGTCTTAGAACAAAGGAAATGTCATGGTATAGTCTGTAGCTGTTCACTATGGGAGGGAGTAGTGGAGAAAACTGGAATTTTTTGTTCCTAGTCTGTCATCAACTAATTATGTCACCTTAAACAAGTCATTTATTTTCCTTGCTTCTATTTTTATCTGTAAAATGAGGGTGCTGGATAACAGCATATTAAAAATACCCTCCTGTAGCCAACTTTAAAATTCTGTCACACTTAGGAAGGACCAAAACCATCTTGGAGCTACATGAAAGAGTGAAATGTTATAGTGAAATTCTATAAATGTATGAGATTTTAATTATCATTATTAATGTATTTATTCTTGTTTTGGCACGTGTAAGCAGAGGTCAGACAGGGCCGCAAAGAGGCTATTCTACCCTAGAATTATTAAACACAAGTGAATCCAGAGGGCCAATATTGATATGTACTAGAAGATGTGTTTATTACTTTATAGAGCCAAATCTTAACGGTGAAAACTGTGTTTTGTCATCTTGACATCCCTCAGAGAATATAGCAGCAAATACATGATCAGTCAGGAGCAGGAACTATTGCATTCTGAGTACCAGGGTATCCCTTTGCTTTATGGACAAGTCCACTCAGGACACTAAATCATAGATCAGAAGCTTTTGTGGTGAAATAATGAAGTGATCATTAAGGAACTTTTTTTTAGTTATAGTAAATTATTCTCTCACCTGCTCAAAGAATCAGATCAGAGAAGGGAAGCATGAAAGCCTCTGACCCAGTATCTCTCTAAGCTTGCCTTACTCAGGACAAGTATGGTTATGTGATACAAAAATCCAAGAGCTGAACTGGGGCAGTGGTTTTATCATTACTTTTAAATCAGTGGAATTATTTTTTCCACAAGTAATCTTGCATAAAGAATATGAAAACCGTATAAAGGAGCAGTTGCCCTGCTTATAAAGAAGCAGGCTAACTTGGCCCTTGAGGCACCATCTGGAACCCCTGGACTCTACAAACTTTGAAAGTCGCTCAAGTAGGGGGCTCATTTCTGCTTGAGAAAAAGGATGACCCTCTTTATCAGAAAACTCCACTGAAGGCTTTTAAAAGTCATTTGCAAACAATCCTTTGCATATAAAAATATACCTGATTTACAAAAAGCATTGTATAGCTTATGAATTAAAAACTATTTCTCCAGAACATAATTTCTTATGTATATCAAAGTCCACTTTGGTATTCAAAGCTACTAGTTTTAGTTTGTCTGCACTATCATGCCTCTAGCATGCATTCCCAACAATCCCTTAATTACAAAGTCCAAAATCATAGTCCTTAAGATTTGATAGCCCTTTCCTCCTGTGTCATATGAGTTATGCATCAGCTTGCCCTATCTTAATTTCTACCCATCAGGGAGCCACGATTTAGGATTTGTGCTGCATTTCATTTAAGCAACTTGAGTCTCTTCTTTTGATTTTTAAAATTGTCTATTGGCTTTCCTCCTCAATTATTTTTAAACTAATTTTTGTTAATAACTTTAAATTCTCTTTGAGATTATGAGGGCATAAATTAATAAGTGAATTTATTTAACCAAGAAAAAAATAGCTTTCAAGGGATGAATGGATAATTGGACCAACTCTTTCATTTTACATATAGCTCCATGAGAGGTTAGTTGATTTTCCTCAGTCCTCCTTGTTACTGACAGGTTGAGACTAATATCTAGGCCCCTGATTTAATCAGGACCTGCCTAACATGCAATACTTAATTGTCTTGCCAAAATCACAAAGGTGAACATTCTTTGATCTTTGCATATTGTACCATTCCTTATTTCTATTTATAAATATATTAATACAATAAATCACTCTAAATACATTTTAAACAGACTTTCTGCTTTGGTAGCAGAATTAGTGAAACCTACAAACGGCCTTACCGCCATACATGGTTTACAAGCAGTGTTGAAACAGGTGTATTTTTTGCATACCCCTCACATTTGCCTCAAATGTAGATTCTCACATATTTCCAGGGAGATCAGTATGTATAGTAAAAAAAAAAAGAAAAACCTTCAACGTGGGTGAGAATTATACCAACCTAAATTCAAAAGCAGGTTGTGCATTTTCTGCTTGAATAGGCTTGTAAAGGTTAGTTAGCTTCTCTGAGTTTCCCTTCCATCATTTGTAAATGTGGGACAACAATATCTATCTTAGGCTTGTTGCAAAAACTAAGAGAAATAACAAATGGAATGTGTTAGTTAAGTGCCTGGCACTTTGTGTGATCTCGAAAAATATTATTAATAATATTTTCCCTGCTTTTTAATGGGGAAGTAAGGTAAAGAACAGTATATGAGTTTTGCAAACCACCAAAGGATCTATCACTCAGAAATGGTTGATAGTCAAGGATACTATATGCTATATATAAAAATGGATATTGAAAAGAATATATGCAGTTTTATTTGAACAGGCATACTGCATAGTATAATCTTTTGAAATTAGGCCATCCAAAGTCAAATTCTTTGGAGGAGTTGACATCTTAACATGAGATTTCACAGCTTCTTCTTTTGGTTTTTCAGATCCCAAAACATTCACAACAAATACAAAAATGAATGTAAAGGATATTCGCAAAGAAACCTGAAATTGGTCAATAAAGACTTGCTTAAATTTGTTGAGTTAAAATAAGATGGATATGATACTAACTTTGGATCCTTTCTGGTAGAAAGCCTTGTATGCCAACGTCCTGTGAATGTGCATGTGGGGGTGGGGGGAATGTAGTGAAAAGCAACAGGAAAGAATAAAACAAAGCTAAGAAACCTCTGAAGCAATGCAAGCAAGACCTCAATCGAGGAAACTGACAAATGCCTCTGGAACTGAAAGACAGATGTGGCTGTATATAAACTTGGGAAAACCAAACATATTCCAGTTATATTTGGATTTTTAAAACACTTAGACATCTGTGCCTCAAGCTGAAACTATTACATTTCTACATACCCTTTAGGTAGCTATCTCCCTTTAGTGCTGTATATAATTTAAAGATGCTAACTGTATACATGAATCATCTCTATCAGGTACCCAGCCTCTTAGTATAGTTCAAACCAATTGATTCTGGACTTCGTTTTCTTTCTTTGTCTTAAACATCAAATGTTAGTAATTTCTACCTAGTCATTTCAGTGGTTAATCTGCTTGCTCAATTAAACCATTTATTGAGCATGAGGATTTTGAGAGACATTTCTGCAAAGCCATGACCTAACAAACTGCACAGACGATAGACAGGTAGGAATCATAAAAAAACAAAGAAAAAAAAAAAGCCAGCATTCCAGCATTGCCTTACTCATATAAATTTGTTCTATATTTATACAAGACTGTTCAACTTTTTTAGTCCATTTACCCACCTACAGCACCAGTAATTGTATAAGGAAGAAAAGTTACAGTATCATAGCATCTTATAATTATGATATTTTAAAACTGAAAAATTCATATTGTATCTATAGTTTATCCTATTTAACTACTTATTTATTGTGGGTTATATGGCACTCATATGCTATCAATTTAGTTTAAAATTTATTTTGTGAGAGTCTAAGGAGCTAATAAATCAGGGGTCAAAACACTTTTTCTGTAAAGGGCCACAGAGTAAATATATTCTGCTTTGCAGGCCATGTGGTTGCCACTGCAATTATCCAACTTTGCTGTTATAGTATGAAAGCAGCCATACATATGTATGTAAACAAATGGGTGTGGCTGTGTTTCAATAAAACTTTATTAAAACAGGGGGCTAGCTTGTGGGCTGTAGTTTTCAAGCCCCTGTAAGATACACATAAATAGACAATTAAAAATACCCTTTCCTATAAACTTTTACATTGCCTATTACAGAAATAATAATGGAAAAAAATCAACTTTAAGATTCAGGAAATTTGAGTTTTAGATTCAATATGGCCATTAACTCTAGCATAATCTCAATTATGCTAATTAGTCTAACTCTTTTACTATTCTTTGTTTAGTTTTCTTACAAAACTACAACAAAAACTAAAAGCAATTTTAAAAGGCTTTAAAAGATATGAATTAATTGCAAAGTCCCTCCACTTCTAAAATCTAGAATGCATTAGCCTCCTTTCCTTTTCTGCAAATTTAGAAGACTGCATTAAAAAGCTGTGTGTGTGTGTGTGTGTGTGTGTGTGTGTGTGTGTAAAATTAGGTTTCTACCTATATCAACTTTCCCAGATACTAATGAGTTTTACTTAGCCATTGACTTTGAGGACGATAGCCTCTGGTGGGAGACATGACCCTGTGGGAAGATGGAAACAAGCCTTGTCATTGTGACAATGATGGGAAGTGAGAAAAGCCCAGGAAACAGAAGCAAGAGTTATCACTGCTTGATGCCTGAGTCATGGTCCCTGGCAGCAGCACTTCCTACCTGTGAATGACAAGAAGATGTGTTTCTCAGGTTGTAATTATGGCACTCTCATGCTGCTATTTGACTCTGCCATTACTTTCTGGTTTTAAAATAATTACTTTAAAATAATCTAACCTATGCTTAAAAAAATTTCAAAGGAGAGTACCTCTTCATTAAATATTTCCATTTTACCTTTCTCAGTTTCTAGATATTGGGCTGGGAGTGAAATCCTTTTATTTATATTTTTCACATTAATCAACTAGAAAACTTAATAACAAAATTAGACATGTAAATGGCACTTCCAGATTCGTTTTTTGCTACATTCTAACCTAACTGGGGGCATATCAAGCTACATAACTTGTGAGCCCAGTGCAAAATGAACATGTGGGGCCTTTGTTCAAAGTTAAGAATCTCAGGATGGTGACAGCAGAGCATTAACCCATGCACAGGGCTCTTCTCAGCACAAGGCCCTGGGTGACAGCACAACTTGCATGCTGTTGAAGCCAGTCTTGATTAGGAGTGTAACTTTTGTGCTTATTTATTTTTAAAGTTTTTTTTTCAGTAAGCTCTATATTCAGGAATGTGCAGACAAAGCTGGAGGCAAAATCCTTTATTTATCCATGTAAGAGGCACAGGTTAGTCACCTTCCCCATACCGTCTGCACTTCATGACATGGCCTCTGGGGTAGCAGAGAAGTTGTCTGCAGCCTGTCTTGCTGGCCAGGCCTGCCATCAATCACAAACCAGGCTTGGTAACGCACCAATCACCCTAGGAACCAGGAAGCTGAACTACCTGCTGAGCCATGTAACTCCTCCTTCTTCTCTTCCATTCCTTCTCAAGCTCTCCTCAATTTAGCCAAGGATATATCCTTGGGAACTATTCCTGTCTTTATAAAGAGCTATTTGCTTTGCTTTACAAGCAGAGAGATATTTACAGAGTCTTAAGGACAAACATATTTCTTCATACTAAAAAAAAGTTAAAGATACCCATCTCCAATTAAAAAGTACTTTGAGCAAATGATATAAAGTCAGATATTAAGCTTGGAGGTGTTTGTTTTTTCAAAAATGAACACTAATAACAGGAGATATTTTATAAACTTTTAAGAATCCACTGAACAAATTAAATAGCGCTAATTACACTGTATTCATTTTAGCTGGATTATTTAAACTCTTCCTTGTTTTGACATTCCAAATGTGTGTATCTTGGTCTGATGCATGTGTTCTGGACTCAGAGACTATCCAGGTTTTTATCCTGTCCCACAAGTTACTAGTTGTGTGACCTTAAGCAAACTACTTATTTTCTCTGTGCCTCAGTATTCTTATCTGTATAATAATTTAATAATAGAAACACTTCACAATGTAAATGGAATTAATGCATTTTAATCACTTAAAATAACATCTGGTTTATGGTAAGTTCTCAATTATAGTAATGATAATAGTAACTATTATCAGTATTATTATTATTATTATCTTTTCCTCAATGGATTTAAAGTCTCAGAGAAATATCCTTCATCCTATATCTTAGTGACTTGAACATAAGAGCCATTGGCTAAGTATTTTTTGCATGTGTTTATGTGTTTAGATTTTCTGGAGTATTTTTGATGGTAGATGAAATATCTCTTAATATTAAATTAGGAAAATCAAAAATAACTCCATCAACTTTTGTTGTTTTCTTGGTCCATATATAATTTTACAGTGTAATAGTTCTGTCTGTTTTCCTCCAACAACTCTTAATGCCTCCACTCACTAAGAAGTATCAATAAATAGAAACCTCCATCCTCTTGTTTCCATATTTAGCAGCATGGAATCCGGTAAGCCCTATAGTTGGAAAACTTAGGTAACTCACTTAGCTGTCTGGAAAATTATTTGGACAGCTTTTTTGCTCAAGTATATTGAAAATAAACTTAATGTTGCATGTAGCCTAGGTGAGCAAATGACCCAAGGTCATCAATCAGTAACTTCCAAGGACAAAGAGAATAGTTGGCTTAGGAATTGGGGGAATTGAAGGCTTAATGAGTAATTAATGATAAGAAAACATGGATCTTGTCTACAAGAGGATCTGACTTTGGAGAGCTGTTGGAAATTCCTTACGGGGACTCTTTTGTCATTTTCCTAAATCATACCAACCTTATTCTATTATCCACAAACTAAATTTCAGTATTTGTAGATGCCTCACCTCCAGCTCCATTTCTGGCTAAATGTCATAGCTCTAGGCAAATGCATAAACATGGTTTAAATCATCTACTAAGAAACTTTTAGCCTCTATAGTTTTGACATTGATTGTACCCATTTATGACAGACCAGTATAAATACCTTATGTAAATATTTTTCAATACATTTTAAGAAATATAATTTACCTTTTAAGAATATAATTATATTTACAACACAGTAAAAATGAACACAAATTAAATACATTTATTGCTAAAAGAATGTTTTCAAAATAGCTATCTTTAAATCTAATCTAGCTCAACTGGCAAGTTTAAGAAAAAGCATAATAAAATAAGCCTAATATAATAAAAGTAAAAATTTGGACTGTGATTTTATTTTAAAGAAAAAAGGTCATTTCCAAGGAATGCTTATCACATAATTGTATGGTTAGAAGGTATAAAATTAAGTACCAAAGAATTAAATGTGCTTTTAACTAAGCATTATAAACTGAATGTATATCCAATGTTCACACAATGTGAAAGAAAGGGGTTTTATTGATTTATATTAATACTTATTTAGATATGTCTTATGCAATACCCACACAATGACAAGCTGTCTGAATGAAAAACATTAAAAAGCATACAGGTGCTGAACATTTGGATATTTCCAAAATTTAAATTGACATTCCAATAGCAAAGCCATGGATTATACTCACAAATGCAAAATTATTTAATTAAATATGTCATTTTTTGTCCAAATACACTATTATAATAGTTGTAGAATTTCATGAGAAGGTCAAGAGGAATGTCTATTTTTTTCCAAGGACAATGGCTTTACCTGTGTTTTACTTTCCATATCTTATTAATATAAGTATAACTGAATATCACTGAGTATGAGATTGAATTCACAAAATTTAGCTCACCCTCAATACTTTTGGGGTATTCTAGTACAAACTTTTCCCCAAAGTAAGAAGCATATTAGAAAAAAAATCTAAGTTTCTGCTTTTATTAAATTTTTACAAATTTTGTCTTCCTTTCTTTTCACTGGGAAGTCATTACAATGCTTGACAGTCTATTTCTCAGCATTTCTGTTAAACATTATGGACCTATTCACTTAAAGAAAACACATTCTAAGAAATGTGACAAGGAATATCTTGTCTTTAGAATTGTTGAACTGTAGCATCTCATTTGTTTTGATATTTTGTTTCTTTCCTCAATGATTGCTCAAATAAAGGCTAAGGACAAACTGTACATGATAATGTTTTCGTCCATCATGTAAAAATTAGAATTATAATACAAATTTTTTTCCAAGCATTGATATAATGATTTACTAAATCCTTCTTTATTTGAATTTTACTGTTGCAATAACAGTGCTAACAATTATTTCCTTTCATCATCTTTGGCTTATTTATGAGGCTAGCTTTTAGTCACTAACTTGAGTGCTATGATTCTATTTCACCATTTATTTTAGTAATTAGAAAGGTATTGGAGTTCGTTCTTTGAAGTTCTCCTGGAATCAAAGTTTTCTGAAATGAATGGCTCACCTTCCTCTCCAGGAAGTGTTCTAAAATGGTGGTGGCCGAGCTATAGAAATAACTATTGACAATTAAATCTTAGGCCAAATTAACTTGATTTATCTGAGGAGACAGCATTTGGAGGTTCCTTGGAGCTGGTCAAACAACTGCTAAAAGTAATGAGTTATGTCTCTCTGCCACCTCCTAGGTGATCTTCATATGGCAAGATTATGTTAGACTTTTCACTTAGTGGTTACAGTCAATGACAATAACTTATATCAACAGCATCCTCTCATTTATGGCTATCCAAATCTGGTTTATTTCACAAGATCTTGCTCACAGATGCTTCCATTCAGTTTTCTTTTGAGAAAACTGAGACCATTGATGAGTCATAATAAAATATACTTCTGTACATATATTTTTCCTCCCTATGATATCTTTCTTCAACTGACTCAGTGACCTGGAATTGCTTTATATCACTTTGGTGTAAAATTTGAGAGAGGTATCAGATTATATTTTAAGATACTATATGTTATATTTAAATAGAGGACATAATATTTACCATATGTTGCTAAAATTAAAGAACAGATTGCAAAAACATTTATATACCATGGCTCTATATTTTTAAAGAAGCACATATTATATAATGCATTATCTATTAAGTACGTCATATATTAAGTATTATGTGTTGTAAGAGCATTTAAGATTTTAATTAAAGTTTTCTATGGAGATTGAAATCATAGGTTACTTTTGTATACTTTCTGTTTCTTCTAGCCTAGATATGTATATCATTTTTAATTAGGAACCAAATGTTTTAAAAGACTCATTCTGACTATCTTAAAGGTCAACATAAGGGGGAAATTTAGTCTCTAAATGAATTTAAAATGTACATACCATATTGCAAATACATGATCTAGTGTAGGCTTAGATTATCCTAAATAATAGTTCAATTGGTTTCAATTATATATTATCAGGACATTTACTTTTATATACTTATTTTTTTAAATTGCAAAAGACAAAATTATTGTAGAAAATTTAGAAAGTATAGATGATGGACAAAAAAAGAAATTAAATGACCACAATCTCACCAGCAGATACTATAAACATTTTAAAGGATATATTAATATTTCCAGAAACATTATAGAAAAGCAATTTTTCTATGATGGTTCTTTTCCAGTTTTGTAACTGATTGCCAGAAAAATAGAAGATACTGATTAATTACTTCTTCAATGTTTTTGGCTGCAATAATTTAACTTAACTGATCACGATTTAACACATTGACTGCCATGCTAGAAAAAAAAAAAAGTTTTCCCTTGGGGCCATGGTGTTTTATTTACAAAAATAGAATAAAACCTTTGAAAACAAAACAATCCTTTCTAATTTAATAAAAAAATAGTTATTTTTTATTGTTTTCTGTGCATGAGTTACATGGAATTATATTGTCAATATTAATTGTGACAATAAGAACATCAACAAGTAATTTTTTCATGAACCAGCTGCAGGGTTTCCCACCGTGAGTTGCCTGTACACCACGAGGCTCCCAGGGTAAAGAGATGTGTGAGATACATATGCTTCCTGAGGCCCTGGGCTCAAAATTAGCATGAGTTAAATACAACTTTCATGGCAGTGAATGTGTTAAAGAATTATTTGATACCAAAATATTATTTTTGATAGTGTAAAATTTCTCAGTTGATCAATCTAGCCAAATTTTCAGACAAAATGTTGAATTTATAAATATAGGATCTATTAAAACATTTCATAAATCTCATATCTGTCATGTCTCTTTCAGAATTCTTTAAGGGTGGTTACTATTATTTTTATGTTATTGTAATCATTATCATGGTCTAACTCCATATTGGTCTGCTTATTTCAACATAATTAGGTGAATATGTCTGCATTCTAAGAGAATATTTCCATTATTTTATTAAATAATTTGTTTTTATTTTCTTTTGCTGGGAGCTTTTATAATTCATGAAAAATATGTCCAACAATTGTAAGTCATGTCACTATAGGATGTTAGTTTTATAATATTTAGCTTTTAATTTTCACATGCCTAAACTACATCTTTTGTACACACTGAAATGTAAAACATTTCTGAGTTTTGCATATTCTGTAGAAATACCTGCCTATTTACATTGCAAATTTACTAATTTCAAAGTTAGTTGGTTTCTCTGTGTATCTGACAATTTAATGAGTTAATTTCACTAGATAACTACATTCTTCATATGCCATTGAAAAGGGATTTATTAATTTGTACCTTAAGTTGTACATTTCTAAAGCAATTTTAACTTTAACAGTCATGTACAGAAAAAAGCAATGGACTTTGAAATTTAATTTCAATAATACTATTCATAAAATATTTCAAGTCTGTATTTAGACTGATCTCCTGAGGAGTATGATGACAGGGTAAAGAATTCTCAAAATTAAATAACAATGAATGAATAAT
The DNA here is from genome assembly GCF_000956105.1 of Propithecus coquereli. Classification (NCBI taxonomy): domain Eukaryota; kingdom Metazoa; phylum Chordata; class Mammalia; order Primates; family Indriidae; genus Propithecus; species Propithecus coquereli. The sequence goes on along the minus strand of NW_012137858.1, from coordinate 1,639,267 downwards.
CCTATGCTTTAAGTACAATAAAAATAAGAGTAATTTAAAGATTTTTAGCATTGTTATTTTACTTTTGGGGAAATTGCTTTCATAATACATTCCCTATCCATCTGGCTCTTTGTTCCCATGGATGACAAGTGAAAGAAATGGATAAGAGCTCTGAGCACACAGAACATTTCAATCTCTAAATCCTTTAATGGTTCTATGCATTTCCCCCCACCCCAACTTAAAGAGCCTTGCCCACTTTACTTATGTACCATATGTTAGCCAGCAATATGTTGAAGAGATTGTAATCCTCATGGGTATTTTATGGCTAAAGTGAAAACATTTTTAGTCAGACAGCTTAGAGAAAAGACGCTTGCGTAGAAGGCCTACATCCTCTTTGACCCCTGCTCTAATGACAGCCAACTGAATCACCAGTGAGTGTCTACCACCAAAGCTAAAATCTGGTGTGCAGTTTATGAGATGATGGGATTTGAAAGCTTTGCCCAACAGGACAAGGATAAGTAATGAATCCAGTAGATTCTCTTTCTCGGAGGATTTCAATTCACAACACATAGAACAACAAGAAAATAAGAAAAGAAAAGAAAGATAAAACAAGAAAAAAATAGAAGAAACTCAAAATAATGATGGAAGTGGTGGATGTATAGAAGTCAGCTGTTTCTAACAACAAAACTAATAACAGCATCTGACCAACATGCTGTGATCTCTTACAGATCTCTTACACACTGCAAAACCCTGCAGTTGGTTGGTGAGATTTGGTTATATAAAAGAAAACTCCCTTTTCAAGAAAACCAGTAAGGGAATATCAAGTTCAGAATGTTTCTTCTCAAGCTTTCTAGGCTTTTCTGACAATCTCTATGTAGGCAATTGTTATGATGCCAACTCTCGACAGTGAAGATAACTCGATGAACTCGGTCAATTCTAATCTGGAATTCTGCATTACTTTGAACGCAGTCTTTCACATTATCCATAAGGAAATCCATTATCAAATAAATGAAAAACTGAGATTGGCTGCAAGATGAATTCTTAACCTGGACAAAAGAATAATCTTTTAGAACAGTGCAGCACTTTATGCTTGCATATAAGCAATAAATAGATTAATTGTTCTCAAAAATAGACCATGTATTCTTCAACCACTCAGAGTATTATTTAATTGCCCTATCTATGTAGCCATCTAAATATGCATGAAAAACTGTACTATTCTTTATAATTCTCACAAGTTTAAATGTGTGGATAATTAAAATGTGTGGAAAATTAAATTTTATTCCAATTTTGATATTTTTCTACAAACTCATGACCATGTGCCAATTCTCTTTGTCTGTTTTAGGTATTTGTCTTCTGTCAGAAATCTATGGTCTCCTTTTACATTTTATATGCACTTTCTCTTTGATTTTTGCCAAAAATAATAATTTATAAATTTTTCTTTCCTTCATATATATTTTCAGCTAAGAAAAATTAAAACAACAACAGCAACAAAAACAAAACTGTTGTCTGTATTTACACTTTGATCTTCCTTTATTCCTTGGGAAACTTCTAAGGCAGGTGGACATCATCAGTCACTGACAGGCAATAGTTGACAGAACTGAGCAAGTCAAGGGATTTCTGTGTGGGGGCAGAGGCAATAGACTTCCTTTTATAGTTCCCTGCTCTTCAGGCACCAAGCAGCTACTCTGAACTGAACATTTACTTCATGCTAATAAGTGTCAGCCCCCAGAAATTTCCTCATATCTTTTTAAATAGCTTGCCAAATGGCAGCCTGATCAAAGCAGTCTAATATGGCTTAAGTGCCACTGGTTGACATTTTGCACTCTTTTATTGCTTTGCATTTTTATCTACATAAAAAATTGGTGATAACTAATATCCAGTTGATCTTTTCATTCTGGTAATAAAATGATAATACAAAGATCTTATTATCTACTGCAGACATCCATCGAAGCACATTTTCCAGTAATGTACTCCTCAGAGTGTTTCTTCCCTATATCCAAGTCAAAAGTGAGGTTAAGTATTTGCCCTTAGATTCCCTTCATCTCTGATACTTGGGCATTGAGCTGCAAATAGAAGTTGAACTTCAACCCTTCACACTTTGTTCACATTAATGTTATCCACGATTTTGTTTTCTCTGCATCTTTAGATAAACCATTTTCTACGAGAAGCTGAAAGTAGTTAGAAGGTCTGCCTAATAAAATATTTTTTTAATCCCAGAAAGTTTTTATTCTTGTGAGAAAACAGAAGACAAGAGGACAGGAGAAAACAACATTGGAAATGGAGAAGGAAGAAGAAGAAATCTTGGTGGGAAGGAAGGAAGAAAAACTGGGCAGGAAAAGAAACAAATGTATAAGGCATAAATAAAGCCAAATAATGCAAACAAGCACAATAAGCCCCAGAGATCATGAGATTATTAAAATTCATTTTTATAGGGATGCAGAAGTGGCCCCAACTCCTCCTGTGGACAAGAAGGACATTCCGTAATTATGCCATTGATTTGAAAAAACAAAAGAATAGAAAACACTAACAAAAACAAAAAACACAAAAGCTTCCCTGCATCCACTACATATTTAAAGTAGTTACTTACGTAACAATTAGGACTCACCTATAGTGGACAGGAGCAAGTTTAGTTTTCAAATTTTCAGTGTATTTAAACCATAAAAGATTATAGCACTAACAATTTTTAAGGTTACTAGAAGAAGAAAGAAAGAAAAAAAATGGGACTATTTAATCATTCAATACACCACTACAAAGGCCAAAGTTTCAGAAAAAAAAATCATAGAGAAACACCACGTTAATGATTTTAGACGTATTGTTTGGAATTATTTGGCACCAAAGTTGAAATTGAGACTATCTTGGTAATTCTGAGGCTATGTGCTTTGGCAGACAAAAAAATGCAGAGTTAAGACCAATGTCTTGTACAGACCCTACTGATAAGGCACTTGAGAAAATATCACAAGAATATAAAATTCTTTTTGCATTCTTTAGATTTTCTAAAAGACTTATTAAAGTGTATTAATACTATGGACCAGGCAAGAGACTGTAAAACATTCACCTTTTCTTTCAAATAATTCATGTGCTAGTCACAAAAGCACTTTGTTCAGTCTAATTTGAAGTCTCAGCAATAATTTATTAACATTTATTTTGTGTTAGTATAGATTTCTATGATAATTTTGTTGTGAAATAGTCTACAATTTGGTTTTTTTTTTCATTAATTCAAATAGTTATTCCTCTTTATGTTAAAAGAATGTGACTTTACATTCTTTTCCTATTTACCTTTATTAAAGTGTCCTTCACTCTCTAGGGAAGAAACTATCTGCATTAAAAGATGGTGTCTCTTTTAGCAACTGCCATGTAAAATTACCAAATCATGATGGAGGAGGCAATCTGACTGTCCCTTTATTCCCATCCTAGACAAGACTGGAGAGCCATAGATAACACACCTCTGTGCTCACCTTTCAGTCCATGAATTTGCAAAAATTTCCAAGTTGCGAACAACAAACATATTTTAGCCATGCCATAAGCTAATGAACATCAATGAACTGAGACTGGCCTGGGATTGTGTGCAGTCAGTCTGTTTGTAATCCGAAAGATCAAAACATACACTGAAATAGCCACTATTCACAGAGACAGCTCTTTTTCTAAAAAGTACCCTATCTACACATGAAAATAAGCTTTTTATTTTTAAATGAAAAGAGACCCTTTTCATCCTTTTAAAGATTCTTCAAAGCTTTTCCCTTAAGGGGAAGAATGGTGGCAATATGGAATCTGACAGAGATGGTATGGTACTTGGAATTCAGATCTGCCCTTTCTTAGAGGAAACTTAACAAAGGGCTGTGCCCTAGCCTGTCCGTGGAAGATTCTATTGCTGTGCAGGAACTACGCAGAAACAGGTCTGCCATCTCATACAGTCCCTTTGAATACATGCAGCCCGATCCTCTTCCCTCTTCACCTACTACTACCTGCTCTTCAGTATCAAAGATTGGATAGTCTGCTGCATGTTTATTTTCTTTTCCATATCAAGTACAGATGCTATAAACCTGAGAGTAGGGAATGGAAAAGGAGAAGATGACTACAGGAAACAGCAGAGCAATTCTAAGTAAATGTAGAGAAATTTTTCCGGGAAATTTTCCATTCAAACACATTAGCATTGAATACTAATTCTCAATGTAAGATAATCGTTTATGTTATGGTTTGTATATTTCCTGTGATAGTTTTCTTAAAGTATATCAATGGAGCTATTTCATATTAATCTCACACTACAATTTATATCTTAGATAAGGTAAAATCTTTAGAGATGGTGGTGTTATACAGCTGTGATTTAATACAGGTGCATTCATTTTCTCAGTTTCAGACAAACCTATGGCTCACAGAGGCTACACATAATAAATCAGTCTTTCACTAAGTTATCAAAATTATCAGTCTAATTGAGATACAGATATTTTAAATTTATTTTTTATTGAGCTTGCTCAATAAAATTTCCTAAAATGCACTCCAGGTGGAAATCTCTGCTCATCTTATCACTGAGATAGTTTTGCATTATTTGATATGTAAATTCCTGCCTTTACTCAAAGTTGAGACTTCTTTACAGAACTTGGGTTTTCTACTACATCTGCCCACTATTCCCCAAATAAAACAAAGACAAAAGGATATGAAAATGTTACCTGGTCATTCACTGAATGTTCTTTCCAGAGACTGCTGTCAAATTAAGGCATTTGCAGTCCTGTCCAAGGTATGCACTGAAAGCTCACAATCATTCATTTAATTCAAGTAATTTAAATGTAACACATACTCTTCAAAAAGGGAAAAATTTCACTAGCCAGCATAAACCTTTGTCCTCAAGGGTATTATTCTGTGGAATATCCAGAGGAATAAAAAGACTATTCTTAATATCAGAGTTTCATGATAAAAGCCAAATGAGGAAATGAGTCTAACAAGGGCAATTATACTATGCACATATGTTTTTTTAAAATCTTTGATGTAGCTATAGAACACAGAATCACATTTTATTTGGTCCATTTCCATCAATTGCTAGAATTTACATAGTTATATTTTGTAAATTTTAAAGTCCATTCTTTACTGTATGCTTTATATAAATAAAATAAAAAGAGTACATAAAATAGAGGTCTAGAAAGAAATATCTTCCCCATATGGATTTTTTAAGATTCAGGAAGGATCAAGAAAATCTATGATTACATTGACGCACAAATATGGCTTTGGGAGAGAATATTTGAGGAGTTATTGCTGTGCCTGCATTTATACCCTAAAGCTGAAAGCAATCTGGACCACGGTATCAGACATACAAAATATGTATTCCTTTTCAAAAAGTAAGTAATAGGGTTGGAGAAGAGATGATATTTACTTGAAAAATTCCACTTGTGTGGGAGCTTCGAGAGATTATTTTCAGGAACATTCTGTATGAGATGATTTTTAATGCCTGGTATGCTGGTTATAACTTATTAAGTTAATTTGTAATATATCATGATTTAATTAACTTTTTATTGCTGTGATTGGACAGACTCACATTTATGCTACTTTAAAATAAATATTAAAATATATAAATAAAACCATGAGTTGTAAGAAGTGCAGTTTTTGAAATAGTATGTATTTTATTAGAAAAATTATCTTGTTTTTGTAAGTTTAAGACCACCATTTTGTTCCTCAGAGGATGACTTATTGGCACTGAAAACACAACCAATGGTTTGGGGAGCAGATTCCATCAACACACATTCAGCATTTTCCCAAGGATATAGGAAAATTTTTTTACTGAGTATGACAATGAGAGAATAGAAGTTTGTTAGAACCATTTTATTTAAATAGCTAATGACTTTGTGATCATTGGAGATTTCTTAATGTGATCAGCAAAACCTGGAAAAGAAAAACCTAAACATTTATGTAAGGAAATAAAATAAATTTACTCTTAAGATAATGCTATAAATCAGGAAATAAAATAAATTTACTCTTAAGATAATGCTATAAATCAAAATAAAATCACAGTCCTTGTATCCTTTCAGGTGGTCTCTAGTCCAAATTCAAACAAAATCCAGTCCATGCATCTTTTCTGACTCATCATTTGGCATGCATGTCACAAATTTGAAGGGTTTTGGTTACTTTTGCAGATATATGATTAGGATGTAAAAATTCATTATGTAAATACTCTTAATAATCAAGAAAGAACTCTTTAGACAAGTAATTTTCTATGAACATATAACCTGGAAAAAGACATTTTCCTATTTAAACTTTAGTTGAGTTTAGAAGGATTTAATAGTAATTCAAAGTGAGAGAAATTAAACAATTTTTATATATTTGAGTTAAGAAATAAAGATAGAAGGAAATAAGACCCACAGTATTTTCTTCTGTTTGGTTATGAAGAGAACTACTGGAGTCCAAAATATGGCAAAACATAAATGCCACCTCCAGTACCTGAAGGTCTACAGAGGTGTTTGCACCTTCTGCTACAAAATTCTCATCATCTCTTTTTCCACTTAGAGGTAGGAACTGCAGTGGAAAATTCTTCAGCTGTATAGATTTGAAAATGAATTTTTACAACCCAGATGATGGACTGGTATACTTCAAAAGTAAGTTTATGAGTTTCATAAACACATTTCTCTTGCTTTCTCTCTCATTCTTTTTTTTTTCTTGCCTAGCTTACATCATAATGGAGGAATAACATTTTAAAAATTTTGAATAGGCACTTACTGGAATTACAGTTAATCCTGATACAATCTAGATGGGGAAGAATAGATGAAAAATGAAAATTTATCCTTCAAGGTAATAGCTGCAGACATCCAATAAAATCACAGTCCACCCTTCCGGGGACAGACACATGCAAATATGGCCACTGCATATCATTATTCTTTACATACTTCTAAGACCCAGATTTATTGTCATAAAATTCACCATTGGAAACAACAATAGAAGGTTTAAAAAAGATGGCCAATTCAAACAAAGCTACATGGTGACAAATCTAAGTGAAATAAAGAGTTGTTAAATGTCAAAGATGCTTGGCTTAGCCTGGCTGCAACTTTCTCCCCATCTGTGAAAGAACATATCATTGTTTTCGGCAAAATTAAAAAGTGCTCCGTCACAATGGGGTATACAGTGCAAGCTCAGCTAGACTCAGACATCTTGGACCTCCGAAATCTAATATCCCACAAAGGCCAACAGAATCCTTCAGAATTGCCTTGGTTGAATGGAGAGCAAGTTAAAATCATTCTCATCTCACGCTAATGTTTTGTTTTCTTTTGTTTTTACATTTTATTTGCTGGGAATAAAAATTGGCTAGATTCCATAACTTGTATTAATTGGAGGAGGAAAGAAACAACTGTATGTTTTCTTTAGAAACTCTGGTGGCTAAGGAGTAGTCATTATTCAGAACACACAATCCTATGCCTTTCTTAGGAGCTAACAATGTTATCTCTATGTAATAAGTGTCACAGTTAACAATGCTATTGATTTGCCCTTTTTTATACTTGCTGCATATGAAATTAGATGCTATTAATATAAGAACAGAATATCTGGTGTAATTATAATGGTTATTTCTAAACGACTGCATGGAATACTTTATGTTTATTTTATATAGAGATATATATCTGTTGGTTTTAGTTTTAGTATTTAATGCCTTTGGGGAACATGAAAAATATAAACCTAGATTCTGTTTCCATATAGCTGAGTTTGTCATGTGTCGTCAACCGCATCAGAAAAGTGGTTGCAAACAGCCAAGGACCAGCACCTACACCACTCTTTCTACAGAATGCTTTGCTGTTGAAACATTCCCAGGAGTGCTTCCACTTGGGCTAACAGCCCCTTTAAAGCAATTAGGCGATTTATTTTGATTGGCTTGTAGTAACCTGTCTTTGTCACTAGAGGGAACTCTAACAGAACAGTAAGTGAGTGCTGTGTGTTCTTTAGTATTTAAAAAAAAAACCTGATTATTTAACTTAATTTCACTAATTAAATGTAATTATATGCACTAAGCTACCAATGGGATAATTTTATATTTTATGAGTTAGCATTCTGCCCAGCACAATTTGAAAATGTAGGTGGGTTTTCCACAAATGGCCTTACCTTATCACATCTTATTACTCTTTTTGCAAATCTATATGGTTTCAAATTTTATTTTTCTCTCTCTGTTTATTCATTTCTGTGTGTATTTAACACTTTCAGGAAATACAGTAAAACCTCATTAATTTTTACTCCTCTTCTTTGGAGTTAAGGATAATATTGAAACTTATTGGGCAGAATATTAATTTTTCCTTCAGTATGAGTGAGTTCTCCTGGAAAAAATTTTCTTCTTTTTAAAACAGAAGCCAGATTTTGAAAGGCCAAGTTCATTCAAGAAGAAAACTAATTTCAAGTACTTCAATATACATTGATGACACAATTTGCATGAAACAATGCGCTAATTATGGATAATTCATTAAAATAAGCCTACTAAGCCCTTTCCTGGACAGGATTTTTCCATCAATTAATTGTGTTTTTGAGTGTAAAGCTATTAATCGAAAACAATAAAAACTGCTTACATTTTTAATCTATAATTCAGACTTTTTCTTAACTCAGCCTGGCTTTTCCCCATAATTCATCCAGATTGGTGAGGTTTTACTGTAGCGACTTTTCCTCAGTGCTACAATTAAGCAGGAAAGCATTGTCTTTCTGTAGAAGAGCCTGTGTCTTTAGTGTTCTCATGGCTGTTTGCTAAGGGCCGCAGACTTTGGGCATTGAAGGGTTGTGGATCGCTGTTTGATAGCAAACTATCACCACACAGTACGCCAAAACAGAAAAGATGAAGTACCACAAAGTAACTACTCAAAGGAGAAGCCATGGAATGGAGTAAGAACAACTGCTGATCTAGATAACAATCATAAATTTGATACTTTGTGTGAATATTATCTAAGTAAACAGATTTTATGGATCTGCAAGGATATCATTTATAACCAACCGAAATGTCAGTAAACGTTAACAACAGGAAGTTCAGTTTGAGGCATCGTCAAGCCTAATAATTTATGTTTTCCATTAACTTCATTGATAGTTATGGCTTCCCTTTTAAGAATCCTCAGTGGTAGGAATCACAAAACAGTAAGTTATGTTAAACACAACAAAAAACAATAAAAAGATGTCCAAACAAACCTATATTACTTTAAATGATGGAAATAAGACCATTAAGTGTTTAACTTTCCATGGCAAACAGGCTATTTGATAAATGTTTGCAGGCAAAACTGAACAAAAAGTGAAAAGTGTTAATTCAATGGGGGAAGGCAAGTTGTTACCTAGATTGACCGTCAGTTTCACACGCCCTGCGTCTAGCTCCAGGCGGAGGGTGTCTGCGGAATCTCTAGAAGTGGTTGCCATTAGAATGCCGTATGCACGCTGGGATCGGAACCGTAAGGATACATCCTCAGCCTCCGTGTGCATGACCACTGGGAGCTGGATTTTCATAAACATACTCCCATCATAGCTCAAAACCGTTGCCTCTATAGATGGAAAATTAATATAATAAGTTCTTGGTCAGTTTAGTGCATTTATACCTTGAAAAAGAAAAGGGTGATCTATTAAAGACTTCTAGATAGACACAATACTACAACATCAGCTCGTCTTCAGAAATAAACAATTATTTTTAAGCTGGAAAGAGAAGTCACAATAAGGAGGAAGCCCAGAAACAGAGATGTCAGCAGTTCCTTTTTTGTTCCCATAGCACTGTCTACCTATTGCATTAATCTTAATGGATTATAAGTGCTTACAGATGTCTCTCTCCTCAAAAGCAGAGATCTTATTCTTTTGCATAACCACAATGTAAGCCTGGTTTGAAAGACCAGCAATTATTTAATGCACATTTACTTATTAGTATGGTGAGACCACCGGCTAGCTCAACCTTGCCTTGGCTCTGAATTCTTCATCTGCAACATGAGGGGGTGCTACTAGAGGACCTTTAGGGCCTTGTCTTGCTCTAAAAATTCATAGTGCTAAGAAAAGTTACTCTTATCATTTTTGTCATAATTCCTGCCCTAATGGATTTTTTTTTTAAAAAAAGGAAAAGAAAAAAAAGAGAGGACCATGACTTAAATTTAGGAATTAGGCCAATACTTCACCAAAGGTGATATTCAAAAAAAAAGAAAAGAAAAACTGATATTAGCAAACAGATGATGCTTCTTTTGAGCCATTATGTTTAACTAGGTAATTTTTACAAAGGCGCAAACTATAATTACATTTTAAAGTTCATTTACAGATAAGGGGTAACTGAAAACATTATTTACAGGCACAATGCTAATGTCCTAAATATATTAAGCTAACACCCAAAAGTCAGTAACAATGTGGTTTGATTATATTGAATAAAAATGCAGGTGGGACTGAGGAATTTGTAAGGATGTGTGTTACTAAGCTGAGGTAGATGGTCTTATAATAATAAGGAAGTTGCTTATTGTGATATTAAATAAAGAAATGAATAGAAAAACTGTTCGTGACAAACTAACTGCTTTAAGAAATAGCACCCCTTAGTGTTAAACACCATATGGTAGTGGAATACTGCAAAACAAGTGTGAGTCATTTTGCTTTCTCATTGGTTCCAATAACTCAGAATACCATTCAATAAAAGAAAAACTATCTGGGATTAAAATAAACTAGGCGATCCTCATTATTTTGCCTATTTACATGGCACAGCAATTAACTTTACTGATGTTATTAGGATTCTATTTGAAGTTGTGGCTTTGCAAATTTATCTTTCAGAAAGTCCAGAGAGTCAAGTATTGTTTCTGTCAGACTTTGATCATTATTTGTTGCCAACACGGGATTGAATTTGCATTCAGAACCTCTGAGCACTGAGTGTTCCAGGTCTTCCTCCTTGGCTCCCTTCTCTTTCCATCTACCTCTTGACTTAAGAGGTCAACTCACATGCTCACTCCCCTAATACTTACCAACAGTCCTGATTTCTCTCCTGAGCTCTATCATCCATTGCCTATTTGACATTTCCAACTGCAATATGATAGGCACCTTACTCAACTCTTAATTCACTCCCCCGAAAATGAATGAACTCAAAACGTGCTCCCTCTCTAGTTTTCTCCATCTCAGTAAATGGTATAACCCCACTGTTCAGACCCAAACATGTCTTACTTGTCTTTTACCCTCTCTGTCATGCCCCGTCTATTTGTAAGTCTGAACATCTTATAGGCTCTAATTTCAATCCATTTCTTGAATTGATGGTTTCTCACCTTTGCCACTATAATAGCTCCCTCAATGGTGTCTACTTCTACTTATTCTCCCTGCACCTAGCAGCCAAGCTAAACTTTTAAAGAAAAAAATCAAATCATATCATTCTACTGCTTAAACTATACCCCTCCCCAATAGTTTCCTACTGTAATTAGAAGATAATCTGCACTCCTTTTTTTAATCTATAAAGATCAGTGTGACCTGGACCTCAGCCCATCTCTGTGGACTTAATTTATAGCATCTCTCCTTCCTCCTGACCCCATTTAGTGAGCTCCAGCCACATCAATTCATGCTTTCATTGGAGGGTCTACACCTACGGATCCCTCTGTCTTAAAAGGTTTTACCCTAGAACTTTAAATGGTTGGTTCCTTTGGCATTTAGGTTTCTGGTCAAATGTTACTCCAGAGAGGCCTACTCTCCTCTCCAGTTATTTTATATCTATTTACCACTTCGTTTTTTTTTTTTGAAACTACCATTTCTTATTTGTTTGTACAGTTTATCTGCATTTGCCCTTTAGAATACAGATGCCTTTAGGGCAGAAATCAGTCTCTCTTATGCATTGCTCTATGAGCAATGAGTGACTCAAAAAAGTGCCAGTCACCCAGTTGAGCCTCAATAAATATTCATTAAATTGACAGCTGCACATATATAAAAAACACACACATATATGTGTGTATATATGAAATAGCTTATTTCCGTTTGGGTACCAAGCTTACATAAGTGCTCATCAAATAAATCAGATATTTATTCTGTCTATTGTAAGTGGATTCTAATTTCTGTAATGTGTGTGAACAAAATATTTAATAAAGTCTACTTCAAAGGCCAAAATTGGGCTGCAAAAGACAGACTAAGAAAAGTGTCTACTTATCAAAGTAGGGGCCCCATGGTTAGGCAATGATGTGAGCACTGAGAAAATAATCTGATTTTCTTAAAATACAGTGGGTCTACAACATATCACATATTTTTCCAATTAGATAAGAAGTTTCCTAAATGGGAGCAAAATCACAAAGGAGAGAGGCTAATGCAGATATTCAAGTAGTAGTTGTTCAAGAAATAATTAAAACATGATTGTAAAGTTGTAATGAATTCTAGAAAAAAAGTGTTTCTGGTATAATTTTAAAAGAAATTTGATCTTTACTTTTCTTTCCTAAACTATAATCAATCATGTTGAATATCTATAAAGCAACCTGAATAAAAGTTTAAAAGCCATTATCAATTGTTCAGTTACTTTGGTATCATAAAGATAAAAGCATGAAAACCATGTTAGTTTTCTCCTTCTATTTATTTAATCTATACATCTAGTCTCCATTATTCAATAATCATATTTTAAATCATATTCTTCTATGAAAAGTAGCTTTATTTTATTTAAAACTAAGTAGGGGCATATCCTTTTGGAAATATACATAATTGGCAATGGATCATAAATATAGTATGAAATACCATCTAGAGTAGAGAACTAACCAGAATCATTGGCCTTTAACATTCTCCCAAAAGCTGCACGACTGAAATAACATAATAAAATAATAAAACTCAAGTGCCCCTAAGTGCCATTTTAAATAATTCTCGATGTGAAAATAACTTGTTGATAGATGACAAATGAAAGCCTAAATGATTCCTCATAATTATAGTTAATGTTTAATTAGGCAAGAAATGGAAAATGTACAAGGCTGCAGTCTAGAGTTTCCAAATAAATGGTAAACAATATTCTGACATTTGAAGGTTATGCTATTTGACAGCATTCTTTAACATTAGTAAAATTATTTTATCATTTAGAACATAAAAGAATCCTTAAAAGGCTAATTCTAATACAATACTTCCCAGTGGGAGAGAAAAATAGCTTCAAGTTTGTCTTCTATATCTCCTTCTCCCTTGTCATTAAGTTTGATAAATTTGCTTTTCTGCATTATTCCGTGTTGCAGTCTAAAGTGTACACCTGTGCTCGGTTTTGCCGAAAGGCATTCACATATTGTGATCAACGATGAAAATCAGACAGGGAGCCAAATTATATGGCTCTGACATCTGTCCCTCCATCTGTTAGAGTCTGAACAAACAAATATAAAGTAGACCTCTGATTATACCAATGCTCTTGTTTTAAATATAACTGAGAATAATTTCTATATGGCCCAGCCTCCACAAATTCTCAGTTTTATTAAAGCAGGAGGGAAGTTGCCAAATTTAACTTATATTTACTGACCATTATTTCTGTATTACTTTTTCTTATAGGACCAATACAGGAAAGCAAAATACTATTTGCCTAAGTTAGCAAATATTTTGTTCTTTCTTATAAACCCCTTTGCTTCCTTAATGCAAGATGAAAATTTCCTATAATTGCAACATCATTCCCCATGCTGCAATATTCAAGGACCTGAACATTTTTTAATTACTTTGAATAATTATCTTCATAAATTATCAATTATTGCTCTATAATAACAAAAGAAAAACTTTATAAGTGCTCTTTTTTAATTTCAAGATTTGTCAATCAATTCATTTGATCAGCTTTATGTGATCAGAAAGCATCTGGAGAAGAAACTCATTCAAAGTTCTTTCTTTGGAATTGGATTTTCAGAGGATCAGGTATGATCTCATGATAACTGAACCACGGCATACCTGGGAACTGGAAAGACTCCAAATTTTGTGGTATTGAGCATGACAACCATCCTATATTTCCCTTGATCTCAAGAAGCGCCATAATGTAAGCAAGAAAATTAATTCTGAAAAGCAAAGACTTCTTAAAACACACTCAGGTAGTCCAGAAACAAGAACCACAGCAAAATGACCATTTTCTCTTCAACATACAACCAACCTGGAGACAAAGATATCTGCAGAAATTTCCAGGCTCTTGTCAGATGAAAATGTGTGCTGAATCCCAGTGATGAAGTTTGCTATTAAGTTCTCATTTGCAAATCTACATATGTTTGCTGCCCCTTCTTCTAATCATTGCAATATATAAATATTCCCTTTCTTTCATTCTGGCTCAGAAAGCTCTACAATTTCCGTTCTTATTTTTGCCATATGTAGTAATGGAATATTGCCACAGGGTGGTACACCATGCATATTTAACTGAAAGCTTTTCTAATTCGTGTGACGGTTGAGTTATACCCTTTTCCAGCTTCACTTAACCAAGAGGCATCAGAATACTTGGCAGCTCTCTGAGTGATTAAAATTAAAACAAAACCTTAAATCATGCAAGTCTGCTAATCTCATATTATGCCTAATTCTATTATACCTTGCAAGCTTTGTTACTCTCCCCGACCCTTTTTGGCAATTTCCAAAAACCAAGCTAAACAAACATAAACTAGAATTAGGAAGAAAAATGCAAAGAAGAAATTTATAAAGAACATACACAAACCAAACTACACAGACAGAGAAAAGCTGTAATTACAATTCACAGGAATTGCAAGTAGGTATTATTCCAGGGAGAATGAATACAGCTATGTGATAAAATACTTAACCATCTATTCACCTATCTAATTGTATGATGCAGAATAGTGATAGCATTTTGGTAAGTTGTTTAATATATTGTTATATTATTAATTTATTATTAATAATTATTCATATATATTAATACTAATCATACAACTGATAAGCTTATGTCCCTTCTTGTTAAGATCAAGAGCCAAAATCACATTGCAATTTTGGGTTTTTCAAAACAATCATTTTTTTTCTCTAGGAAGTTTTAGGTTAAATGAAATAAACTATTTCAAGAATATAAAAGAAAAAAACCTAAATGTTCACATCTTAAAAAAATAGATGCCATATACTCTCAGGCTAAATATCTAATAGAGCAATGTTATTTGTAACATGAAAGGACAATAAAAAAACTCATCAATATTTTTTGTATTGATTTTTAGTTCCATTGTTGAAAATTAAATGACAATGGGAGTAGTGACTAAAGCATTTATCTGAAACACTGGGTCGATGGAAGAATAAGCTTAGAACTATTTGTTCTGCTATTTCTTGCTTTAGCCTGCTCTGTAGCTCAGCTGTGAGAGCTATCACCCATAAGTTTTCCTTTAACCCTTATTTCTCTCCTTTTAATGGAAGAAGAATAGGAAAAAAAAAAAAGAAAAGAGAAGAAAACTGGAGCTTTGCCTCCTCTTAGAGATGGAGAGGAGGTACCTGCTCAGAACGTCAACAGGCACAGCTACACCTTAATATCAAAAAGGTGAATGAATCTTTGGCAATCAGTTAGGTCCCAGGCAAAGGTGAGTGCCTTACCAATTAGGGTACACTTCCAAAAACATGGGTGTAGATGATTTAAAGTCAGCTTACTTTTCAAAGAGGATATTGCCTCTTGGGTAAGCTGACTGAAGTGAAATGAGTAGGCTGACTTAAGTCTCACCCAAATGTGTCAGGGAATTGCAACTTAACAGCTTAACTTGCCTCAAAAGCTATTTCTTAGCATAGGAATTAGCACTGGAGGTCATAGATATGTTGAATTCATGCCTCTTTTTCTGTCTAGTGTCCCAAAGTTTAAAACTGGGCAAAAAAGACAGCAGCTATTGTCTATAATACATCTTAGGCTCATACCTTTAAGGATATTAAGGATCTAAATTTCTATTCCTGCAATATACTTAAAGAACGGTGTCTTCCCAGAATCAAGCCCTTTGAAAATCATTAAGAGTTCATCAGTAATCCATGTCAGGTATGGCTGCTCAGCTTGCAGAGAGAGTTTACTTCAGTGGAGCATACATTATGTTTCAACGATCAGTTCACGTTTGAGGTCAACATTTAATATACTTTTCACCTCAGGCAGTTGGCTGCTGGGTTTTTGGAATCTTACCTCTCTCGCAGGACCTCCCGAGATAGCCTGTTCCGGAACAATCGCAGACGTATCTGTTCCACCCATCCCTGCACATGCCATTGTTTTTGCAAGGGTTGCTAAGGCACGGTTTTGCTGTTTCCCTTGAGCACGAGGGCTTCACTCCAGCAGTACTTTGAACTTCAGCCATTTGCCGGATATCTTTGCTCTGGCCATCAATGAACAAATCCCTGATGCAGCCCACGTAGCCATAGTTGAGCAGAGCAGTCCACACCTCGGTGGGGAAGACAAGGCCAGCCTTATTTTCTGGCAAGCCCCCCAGGTACAACTCATCATCCAGGTCCAAAATCTCACTCTCGCCAGGAGCAGTGTAGGGCGTGCGCAGTGTGTTGACAGAAATGGTACCTATGGCAAAGACAAGAGAATGTACAGGTCTTTACAGAGCACCAGCGTGTTCTAATTATCATCCTTTCTCTCCTTCATCCGCTTAAGGATGAACTCCTTGAGGGCAGATATTTCTTATTATTCTTTCTTATCCCTGGTGTCTGGTAATTCCCAGTGGAATTAAAAAAAAATCTGCAGAATTAAGTAACTTTAGAAATAAAGCAGATTGTAACTAAAATGGTTCCACCTGAATTTGAGAATAAAAATCAGAGTGTACAGTGAACCAATAGTATTTGTCAGCTTCTAACAGCTCAGCCAATACATGTTATTTTAATGGAATCTATATATACATACATTAAAAATAAATTGGCATTCTGTATCACTGTCTGGAAGAAAGTCAGACTCCCCTTAGATAGTGCTTGTTTTCAAAGCTAGTATGCATCTGCAAACCAAGGAAAGATTATGAGTCAACATCTTTAACTGATTTGATTGCTCGGATTGAGCACAATAGTTTGACAGATTACCTATGTCACAACTCGACTTCTTCACTCCTAGCTGTATGAATCTATTGATTAATCTCTATGGCTTTGGTTCCCTTATCCATAATATGGGCATAATAATATGACCTACCTCCTAGGGTTGCTCCGAGTGTTTAATAAAATAATACTAGCAGAGTGTTTGGTTTATAATAAGCAGTGCATAAATACTCAGCATAATATTTCAATGAAAGAATCAAGTAAAATCAATTGCTTACTTCTTTTTAAACCAAACTAGTTACTTGTCTCTATTTACAAGGCTTTCATTTGCGCATTACAAATGCTAAGGAAAAAAATCCATTAGTTTATAAATATACAGGAACCCAAGCCCTAAGTATGGGATGAACAGATATTTATCTACATGAGATTGAAAGTCACAGAAAAATGTTTGTGGAATCCATGACAGAAAGAAAAAAATGAAAGATTGAAAGTACATTCCTGATCAACACTTGCATATATATCATCAGATTACCAGAAATTCCACCGATATTCTATGTCCAGGAAGACCTCTGTAAAAATGCAAGTCTGATAGCTCAACAGGACACCACATAGACCTACTTTCATAATATCCCAGATTTATTTTTCAGATCTAGATCATAAAGTGGAATAGGAAGAGGCTGATGAGAGACAGTGTTAGAAAAGGTCTGATGGCATGCAGGGGCATTGGCACGGGGCCTCAGGGATTTAGCGAGCAGACAAAAGAGACACCTGGAGACTGAAGGGGAGGTAGAGAAACGGAGGCAGAAAGAGGAAGTGGACAGTGGGTAGCGTTTGTCTAGGAAGATGCATTTTGCTGCTTTGCAGAATCCTGAAGGCCCACCCCAAGTGAAAACATATCTTACTACGGAGGTGGGGCTGGCCTTTACGTTGTGCCCGTGAGTATTCCAAATCCCTGCAGAAGGGCAGCCCTCCATCTGGGGAGTGTAATGGGATCTGTCTTTGTGAGGGAGAAGGGCATGGAAGCCACTAACGGAGACTGCCCAGGCAGCCAACTCATTAAGAAAACGTTTGTCTCTCTAGACCTTCACAGAAAGAAATGGAAAACGCTCCTAGGGGAGAAGCACTCAAAGGCATTGCTATTTTGGCCTTCCCATGAGGGGAGCATAAAAGGGATTTCCAAGGGAGGCCGCGAAAGGGAAAAGGACGAAGAATTCATTTTTAGTGTTCACATTTGTACAAGTCTAGAAGAAAACTCTCATTTAGGAACATATAGTTACCATAAAATCTGATTTAGAAAAATATAAAGAATATCATTTGGGGGAAATAAAATGATATCATATTGAGAGGGAACATGACTCTTCTCTTTTAAATAGAATGATCATGGCATTCATTTTTCAAACATTGTTTTGTGTACAACCCTGTCCAAAATGCCCTAAGAAGTGAAGTAACAGATGGTCCTTATCCTCTGCAGTAGCTAATGTAAGTAAGAAAATGGTAAGAATGAATATTAATGACAAAAGGAAAGCTGGGCATTTAAGAAAGCACATATTATGTGAAAAGCCAAGGGTTGTATGCAATGAACACAGTGACTTAGGTTTTTAAGATAAAAGAGAGAGGGGTGTTACTCTTTTCCAATTAGTTCAAGAAGGCTTCCTAAAAACAACGGAATTTCTGAGGGTTTGATGAAATGAGTATGTCCTATAGATAAGAATTGTTAGGAGACACAGAGCTTAGCAAGTAAACAATGATAAATTATTACAAGAGTGGGGATATATTTAAAAATACATATAATTGTTCCCAATATGCCTTTTATTCATGGAATGAGCTTGATTCAGTTCAAGAGGGGGAAAAAACACTTGGAAAAACTATTAATATATTGTCCTTATTTGGGATGTTAAAATTCTGACACTAGGAGGATGCACAGAGGATGCCTGAGATGAGGAAAGTCGCTTGTTTGCACAACACCTCACTCTGTACCTCCTTCATGTAGTTTCCTTAGCTCAGTGCACCGTGTCTGCACTCTCAGGTGCAAAACTGGTGCCAGGTATTTCACACAAGCATCCATGACAGTGTGTCTGACAGTGAGGATGGAATGATTGGGTCTCCTGATTTTTATTTATGGTGTGTTAGTGCCTGCTTTGAGCAAAGTACTGCAAGAAAGTTCAGATATCTTTTTATGTATGTGCTTGTTGACATGGATAGAGTAAGATACTCACTGTAACTTTATCACTAGAGTTTTCTGATCACAATTCAAAATGACCACAGTTTTCACATAGCTCAGCACATGTTTGCACACACACATACACACACACACACACATACCATGGAAAAAGTTTAACAGAAAAAAATATTTAACTCTATTGCCTCTGAGGCATTTTGATATTTTCTCTCTTATTGTATTAATTTATTAAAACAAATGTTGGGCCATCAAACGGATTTCTGAACCAACTATCAAGTTGTAACCCAGTATTCTAAAAACAGGTTGAGAGATTATTAACATAAAGGATAAATATGTTTCTCCCATAGTTCCCAATTTTTCCCTTCAGAGACAATTTTAGAGTTCTCATGGAAAGATGAAGCAATGGAATACGGGAGAGAAAGAGAAATGAATATAATCCTAACTTCATCTCAAATATAATCCAAGAAAGACTAGACCTTAAATTTGGCCCTGGATTCAAAGTTGAGATACATCAGGCAAATGTATGTATCAGATATTATTCATCGTATATTCTGTAAACAAATATCATAACATGAAGAAAACACTACTGAAGAGCAAATACTCTTTTCTCTATATGCTTTGCTAATCCATATGTGCTTATATTAACATAGTTTAGAAAATCTTTAGAAAAAGGATGGCAAATAAACAGGAAGTATAGACTTTAATTCAGGTGGGATGGAAACAATTATTTTTATATTTTGAAGATTCACAGAGGAAAATAATTTGAAATAATAATTAAATTTTACTACTGAATCAAATCTAAATAGATTTTTATATTTTAGCCTAAACATGTGTCCTGAAACACACACATTTCTGATAAGAGATTGGAATCACATCTCCTTAATGATTTTCCTATGGATACGAATCAATGGACATAGTCACCTATCAAAGAGTCATCACAGAATCTGAATTAGTTTAAACCAATTTAACATGTACATATGAGCATAGTGAAATTTAAATATTAAGGTTCCCAAGTGTTCATTTTATTGTAATTGAGTTATAAAGGCAGTGGTTACAAAGAACACATCAAATGAATATTTAAACCTATTCATTGATAATTGAAGAAAACTGAGTAGTTGCCATAGCTGTATGTATCAATAGAAAATGAGAATTTTCTAAAAGCTGAGGTAAATAAATTTTATAAATAAAATTTTAAGAGAAAACAAAAATTCGGGTATATTAATGGGTCATTTTGCAGGAATTGCAAATATCGATATAGATAGTGACATAGGTTGGCTCTTTCATACATTCTACCCCTTCCACTAAAATTACAGTTGAAGTTTCTGGTAAGTTAAATAACTATTTTATATAAACATTGTTATATTTGAACTGTTGAAATTTGTGAACAGTAGTCATATTTGGGAACTTACTTAGATCAGTCCTTCATGCTTCACTATTTAAGAACCCAAAGCACCTTGCTATGTTATTTTACTTTTTAAAGGAATGAGATCACAGCTAAAAATGAATGTATTTGTGTACATAAGATTCTTACAATTTTAATGTAGAAACAAAATTAAATTACATTAACATTTAAAGCTGGATTTTTTCAGGGCAAGTGCAAAAGGTAAAACAAAGTTGATAAGTAGACAAGGTAATATTTATTTAAGAATATTCATAAGCATGAATAATAAATTCAGCTTTCATGTAAAATTGTATATAAAGGTTAAAATAAACTGTTAAAAACAGCTCTTAGTTATGAAAGCAGAAATTGACTTTACAATTTGGTGTGATATTTATAACCTGTTAGTTTCTATTCTTTTTTTCATGCAATTTTTTTTTTTAACTATTCTACTTCCATAAGATTAGTTTACAACGTGAGAAGAAAAGTAAAGTGCAGGTGAGATTTAAAATAAGTGAATTTGGCTTCAAGTGTTAAAAGACTTCGAAAGTTCAAATTACTAGGAAATGAGGGGTAGAAAATAAGGTGCTGTGATAGGAAATGCTTTTGCCTGGTGAGAGGAAACTGACTTTCTAGCTCTTCAACTAACTAGCTGGCAAGCTTGGCCAAATTATAGATCCATTAGGACTCAATGTGGCTCTTCTGCAAAATACGAAAATGGACTAGATGATTTCTAAGGTTCCTTTTTGAATAAACCATTTTGAAATCACTGCTTAAAATATATTTTTTAAGTTAAAGTTCAAATTAATCTATCCACAATTCTGCTCCACCTCTCACTACACAAAAGAATTAGATTCTACAAAGTGACAAATTTACTTGTCAAATTCCTATTTTATTAACAAAAACTAAGTAAAAAAAAAAAAGGCACAGTATAGGTAATAAAAGCAGAATACAACATTGATAATATAGTATGATGCAAAATGTATAATAAAACATATAATTCTCATAAAATAGTAAAAGAAACGAAATATGAACAATAGGGATTTGGGGACAGTGGGATTATGAATGTTTTTAAAAATTTCTTCTGTGTCTTTTTAAAAAATGATGTCATGTATTAGGTTTATGAAGAACTGAAATTAACTTTATTTGAAAACAAAACAAAAATACCATCTTAATATTCTCTTTTTTGCTCATTACTCCTTGTTTTCTGCTGATTTGAATTCATCTGTGAGCTGGGAACTTTGGGAATTAAACTAATGTATGTAAAAATAAATCTTAGGACAAAAGTTTAAAAGTTTGGTAATATCTAGTATTGGCAAGAGTAAGGGGAGGGGGGTACCTCATAATATTAGGTCATTAACTATGAAATGTCCGATTTCAAATCAACAGTATAGTTTATCACGTCTCAAACAAGAAGTAATACAATTAATAAAAATATGTGCTAAACTATCTACACAGTCTTGCCATCTTAATGGTAGCTGTATGAAATTGCAAAAGGCATTTTCCACAGCTTGTTGAGAATTGAATAGTTTTTCTTGCAAGAAATGGTCCAAAGCCTGGAAGAAGTGGTAGTCAGTTGGTGCAAGGTCTCATGAATATGGTGGATGACAGAGAGCTTCCAAATCCAGCCTCTTTAGTTTGAGCAGCATTGTTTATGCAACATGTGGTCGAGCATTGTCTTGCAAGAGAATTGAGGTGTCCCTATTGACCAATCTTGGCTGCTTAATAGCAAGCATCTTCATCATTTCATCCAGTTGGTTCCAGTAGACATCCACTGAAATTGACTGACCAGGTTTCATGAAGCTGTAGTGGATAATACCAGCGCTGGACCAACAAACAGACACCATTAGCTTTTTTTGATGAATATTCAGTTTTGGACAGTGTTTTGGCACTTCATCTTTATCCAACGATTGTGCCACATGCTTGCAATTGTCAAAAAGAATCTATTTTTCATCGCATGTAACAATACAGCGTAGAAATGGTTTGCCTTCACGTTGTGACAACAAAGAAAGGCAAGCTTCAAGACGATTTCTCTTCTGACGCTCATTTAATTCATATGGAACCTATCTATCCAACTTCTTTATCTTGCCCATTTGTTCCAAATGGTCCAATATTGTTGCAATAGTAATGTAAAACCTTGCTGCTAATTCACGCATAGGTTGAGATGGATTTGCTTCCACAATAGCTTTCAGCTCATAATTATCCACCTTGGTCTCAGGTTGTCAATGTGGCTCATTTTCAAGATTAAAATCACCAGAACAGAACTTCTCAAACCATCCACGTACTGTGCGTTCATTGGCCACATCCTCCCAAACACTTTGTTCATATTTCAAGCTGTCTGCATTGCATTGGTTCCCCGAAGGAACTCATTAAAAAATAACATGAATTTTTGACTTATCCATGGTTTCACAAAAATTGCTCTAAATATTTTTTGAAAGATAATCAGAAGCCAAAACATGTGTTTGAAAGACTGAGGATGTACCTTCACAATAAAAATAAAACAAGAAATGTCAAAGTGAAATGTCAGCGATATCAACTGTCAAACTTAGTATTTAAGGAAATCGGACATTTCATACTTAATAACCTAATAGTAGATAAGAATATGAATTAAAACAGCAATTAGTAAAATTAACCTGTCATTATATTTCATAATTAAAAATGCAATTAATCCAGCAATTCCAGTTCTCAGAATCTATTTTACAGAAATTCTGACCAATATACACAAAGATAAAATGTATGAAGATATTATTTATAAATTCATTTAAAATAGTGAAGTTTTAAAAAAGTAAAAAGTTAAATGTTCTATAGAGAAAGGACTAAATATTAGTATGTTTGAACTAAGGGATATATTATGTCACTACAAAGGATGGCATCTAAAAAGTTTTCGGCCAGTTTCTCTGTCACCCAAATAATTGGTAAAGTATAATCCTGTTTATGTAAAAATAGCCTCTACATTTATTCTATATGTGTAAACATATTTATAGATATATTGATGCCTAGAAAAAGACCTGGGAATTTTTCAACACCAAGTTATTTTAGTGGCTACCTATGAAGAAGGGAGTGAATTGGTGAGGGGAGCGTTTGGTAAAGGGAAATTTTTCACTTACGAATTACCTGAACATTTTCACCAAAAGCATGCATTTATATATTAAACACATTTCATATACATACATGTGCACATACAAACATACATGCACATTCATACCAGAATATGTACAAGTATGAATTTAAAAAACGATCATACGCAATGCTAGAAAGTTTTCAATATCAATGAAGTAACATTCTGTAGCAATTGCAATACTATTTTGCAGAAGTTCCACAGATTTCCAGTCAGTACTCCACAGGGAGGGTCACTGGGGCTGGGTGTGGTCAGGTAATTGCCTATCTCCTTAGAGTGCAACTGATTCCATAGTCCAGGCAAGCCCAAAAAGGAGATTTGGTGGATTTACAGAGAAAGTTTTCATTTCCCAGGACTTGATTGATATTTACCAGTCCACAAGACCAATGTATAAAATAAGAATGCCAAGCTATTAATTTCTTATAAGAAATTACCAATCACAGGATGTAGAATACTTCCCACATAGCTCTGACAATATGGGATGCCAATTTATAATCAAATGTTTATTTATTCATTTATGATGAGAAATTTACTTGTTACAGAAACGAGAATACTCATATACAGTCGTCCCTCGTCATCCAAGGGGGATTGGTTCCAGAACCTCCTGCAGATACCAAAATCCAAGGATGTTCAAAAGTCCTTGATATAAAATGCCATAATATTTGCATATAACATATGAAAATCCTTCCACATACTTTAAATCATATGTAGATTACTTATAATACCTAAGACAATGGAAATGCTATGTAAATATTTGTTATACTGTATTGTTTAGTAAATAATGACCAAAAAATGTCTTTACATGTTCAGTACAGACTATTTTTTTTGGAACATTTTCGATCCAGTTAGTTGAATCCACAAATGTGCAGTCCATGGATATGGATGGCTAACTGCATATATAAGTGGTCTATTTTCTCCCTCCACTGCAATCAGACTTACAATGGGAGTTAAATTTTAATCAAAAGAGTATTTGGGGAACATGGATTCTGAACAAGGAGAGTACATGAGATAAGGAAACACATAGTAATATTGGCTTGACATCCTCATCTCAATTAAAATGACCTGCCTCTATCTCTACAGTGGAGATGAAGTAGTCAAGTCCCCTGGGGAGTACTCAGATGGTACGGCCAATGTTCGCCCTGTGATTTTCCTTTTTTTACATGCGTTAATACATTTGAGTCTTACAAGCCTGGGGCCCTACCTAAGGTGCCTCTGCAAGGCTTTTCTCTGAATCTTAGCTTCTGATTTCATAACTCCTAGAAAACAAATTTTGTTACTTAGATACTCTTGAGGAAAAAATAGTTTATGATATCATATTAAACAAATAGCCTGAAAATTATGTTTAAAATATGACTACAACTGTATAAAACTTATGTGCATGTTAGTAAAAACTGGAAAAAATAAAAAATATTTTGACTGTGGTGAAGATAACAAATGACTTATCGTCTTTAAAAGTGATCAGAATAAATAAATATAAGTATCAATTTAATAAAAATATAACAATTTAATGCAAATTGATGCTATCTGGTCATCTGGCCAAATTATTGGCAAATTATTGGTAAGGTATTTTAGTCTTCCTATTATTGATGGGTGGTGGTTTATGGGCATTATAAAGCATTATAAATGTACTTAAAATTATTTCAATGTATGCAGTAGGCTACCAGGCAGAAATGGGAGGTACATTTATAGTCAGAGGGCAAGTTCAAATCAAGACCTAAACAGAGAAATTGTCTAATGCTTGTTCAAGTAGAAATGTCTAAGTGTGGTGATTCATGAATGGTACACACAGAAATCAGTGCTGGTAATAGATAGCTAGAAAGTGCTGCTCACATCAAACAGTGATTACTACAAACCTCTAATTATGTGCTCTGGAGAGAGCCTTGTGCCTTTCCCACTGTAATTTCTGGTTCTTAAACTAGAACTCTATGACTTCAATTCAATCTCAACGGCTTCTTAGCTGTTAAATGTAGGTTTACCCATGAATAACCACTGATACAATCTGCTGTACCCTGCTGTACACAAGCAGAATTTGACAACAATAATGAGTTTTCTCTTTGGTTTCAATATGTAATAATGTTTAAAAAAAAAAAACTGACAGTTTGCTATAAAAATACTTGAGAGGATACCCTTGACTGAGCCAAAGAGCTTAACACAAATTTAAACAATATCCATGCCCCAAGAAAACAGTCATTAACCTCATCCTAATTATAGCACAATTCGCACTTTAACTAAATACCTTGGAATCTATTCTGTATTGGGGTTCGGACCAAAAAAAGAGGAAAGGAGCAAGGCTGGGGAGGGAGGAGGGCTAGTAAGGAAATGTCCAGCTGTAAGACCTGCAAATTTTGCAAAGTAATGGCCTTCTTCAATCATATTTATTAACTCAGCACATTAGAGGTTTTGTTCTGTTAGTAGCTAAGCTATTCACCGAGGATATCTACTTTTTGCCGCACTTAAGTCATCCTCTCCGATTCACTGAATCATGCCTGCACTTTGTATGGTTCCTCCTTTGCCAGTTTAGTGCAGGATCTGAAATTGCCATTCATGGCTCAGCCCACTTGGCCTCCCATGTCACTGATCATAGACTGAGCAGACAATGGAAGAAAGTTGCATTGCATATAGAGAACAGCTATGGCCAAATAGTATTAGTCAAAGTGTGCAAATTAGAGTGCCTCTTTCTTTCCCATATCTCAGAATAGAAGGGATATACTTTAGAAATAACTCAATGCAATTAATTTTACCAAAAATGAAGTATTTATGAAAATTATGCATATAAAGGCAATATTTCTCATCGAATAATGGGCTCATATATTCCTTTAGTGAACAAAGGACCAAAGGGCAGGCCCCCAGAAAGATGAACAACCTGGGTGATTATCTTCCTTGTCACTAGCATGCTTACTGTGGTTGTGTATCCCAGTCCTTAGAAAGGAGTAAACACCTTCCTTCTTGATTAATTTTCCTTCTACCTACATGTTTGTCCAATGCTACAGGGATCTCATGAACAAGCAGAAATAGAAGTTCTGTTTTCATAAAATCTTGTCATTTTTGTATCAGGCTTATACAGTTCTCTAACAATTATTTAACTTTCTCAGTGAATATTTCAAACATCTGGGCTTGGAGTATGGCATTGTATTTGTTCCAGAACAGCATCTGTTATCCTATATTGTATAAACTGCTTTCAGAAAGTCATGTAATTAAACGAATTCTTAAATTTAAAAAAGTTGCATTTACAACTAAACAAGTGTTATTATTCTCCGCCCCTACATTTCAGACTATTAAGGGTTGTTTGTACTGTGACATTCACATGTTTTTATTCTTTATTTTTTCTTATATCAAATATGTACTGAGCAACTGCTATGGTCAAGAAGGTACCTGGAACTGTGGATATAAAAATAAATACGATATTCCCTCTCAGAGATGGGAATTATAAACCTTATAAACTGTGTGGGTAATATTAAAATTAAAGCAGTTGTGTCTACCAAATACAGTTTCAATCATCTCTCTAGCCAAGATAACCAATAATTATATTGGCAATAAATTAATGGTCATATTGGTTTCATTATATTTCTACTTACTGTAGTATGTCAACCAATATGTTCAGCAGCAGAATGAGTAACTTTTAGGCCTGAGTCCCCTCTCCTTTAATAACAGAGACAATATGGTTTTTTAACGTATTCAGCTAAGGAGTATCCTGGGCAAATCAATAGATATGACCTTTGTCGTCCATAAGTCAGAAAGCAGTCCACTTTACCCTCTTGTCATAGCAGTACCGTTTCTCCATATTATATGAAAAATAATTTTAATATAGCCTCTGAATATAACTAATATGAAAAATGGGTAAAATCAATTTTTCTTGAAATTCCATGTTTCTTACTTTTAACTGAGCTACAAATCCTAGTATTTCACCAGCCCAAATCAGAAATATTCTTTAAGTAAAATAAAAGCTAGTATAGTCATTCATTCAATTTTTAAAAGGCTGTTCTATAGAAAACCAATGCAGAGTGCAAATATAGAACTTAATTAAAGTATTATATATAAAATATTAATAGCTGCAGCTATTAAAATTACATTAAACTCCCTTGAGCTAGGCCAGCATAATATGAGCTCTCTTTTTTTTCAACTTGGTAAAGGGCAGAACTTGGCTTCGTGAATGAGCTTTGGTTTTATTTTATTGTTTGTTTCAATTCACTAACCTAAAATTTTAATCACATAAAAGTACTTTACCATCAAAACACCACCAAGCATGGTAACTTCATCTTTCCATTAGATTCCAACGAGAATCTCATGCTTTGTTCATTTCTTTTAGATGAAAATAACACTTTCTTAGAACATGTTTCTCTTCTTCCCATACAGAATTGAGATTTGTAAATTAAAGTAGATATTATCTAGTGTTCACCTTATCCAATGAAAGTAAAAATATGGTAGTTAATAAACTACTGGTAATTTGGATGAACTAAAGAGCTTAAACAGAAAAAGTAGATTTTATTTGGCTTGAGAATTAAGATATTTACCTGAGAATTAATTAGATTGCATCAATACTTTCTTCTTATACTATGAAAGTCCATTAAAAAACTCAAAATAATTTTTTCTCTGTATGTGTACATGTGCATGTGTGATGTGTTTGTGTATATATTCATACATATACACATGAACACATAGAAAGAGATACAGATTAAGATACACACACATACAATTCATATAGAAAAAAGACTGGAAAGAAATATCCAAAAATATAAATCATTGCTATCAAATAAATAATGAATTGTTTCTTTTTCTTTTTTATATTCTTTTGTATTTACTAATATTTGACATTAACCATGTATTATTTTCATATAGTAAGAAAATACCTGATGATGAATGAAATGCAGTTGATTTGAAATTTGGCATTTTTTGCTTCTCTGAACTTCCAAAAGATACCCACTTAATCTGCTCTATTTTGTTTTACACTGTTACAAAATATGACTTAAAATATCTCTTCTTGGAAGCTATTTTCAAAATTTTATTCTAGCTATATCTTAAGTCAAGCTATATCATCCACACGCTAATATTTCAAAGAACCAGATTAGGCCATGCCCCTAGTCTCTTTAAAATTCTTCTGTTTGAAAGTTCATAAGTAGCAAATTAACTGCTAACTCTGGCAGAGATAGGCTGGAGGGAGTCGGAGGGAGGCATTCTATTATTATATTTCTATATTCCCATTAATGAACTCTCCTCAGAAAAACAAAGAGGAATCTAATTCCTTGCAGACTTATTTAGGGAACTGAGAAGATTTAAGGAGACCATGTTTCCAGAGAGGGATTAATCAGAAACAGAATCTCCAAGATATCCGGGGATCAGAGCAATGGCTTTTGACCTCCCTTCTATTCTCCAATCTTTCCTAATTTTCCTGTGTTCCATTTCCTTATTTTTTGGGTAAAAAAAAAAAAAAAAAATTCTAAAAAGGCAAACCCAGATCTTCTTGATCTATAAATAGAAAATTAAAAAGCACGTATAATAGGGAAACAGAAAACAGTTCCACAGAGGAGAAACCAGAAGCAAACAAGTGACAGGCAGCCTGTGCAAGGAGGGATTGGGAAGGAGAGCTCCGCCCAGGACTCCCACACGGCCTTTTCCAAATAGGATGGTCATCACAGACTGCTGGGCCTACAAGACACTGGGCGTCATCTGGTCTGCAGTCCCCAAATTTAGCTGATCATCAGAGTCATGGAGAAGGTTTTGTGAAAATATAGAATCCTCAGTCCCATCACTGTTGTTCCTCCTTCACTGGGCTTGGGATAGATCTTTCCCAATCGTTGTTTTACAAATGAAGAAACTTAGGCCCATAAAAAAAATGCCTTGGCTCAGCTTAAACTGTTATTTAGTGTCAAATCCCGAGTAGGGGGTACTGTATTTAAGCAAATGAGAGAGCTGCTGGGGGGCGGCGAGGCGGAGGAAAGAAGGGGAGTAAACAGGTCTAAGTTTAGTTGCCTTCTATTATAAGAAGATTATTTGATTTATACACGAGAAGGGCAATCAGCACATGGGACCCCTGGGTGAAAAGAGCAAAAGACATATAGCTGTATGCCTAAAAAAAAATTTCTCTCTTCATTGAAAATCAAGCAGGTGGGATAGGTAAATTCACACCTAACAGGTACACTGCACACTATCTGGGGGATGGGCACACTTGCAACTTTGACTCAAATGGTACAAAAACAATTCATGTAACCAAAATGTTTGTACCCCTGTAACATTCGAAAATTTTAAAAAGATTTCTCTTCCTCTCTCCCAACCTTGCCCACCCCATGTCTGTCTCCCTCTCTTTTCTTCCCTCTCTCTCTCTCTTGGTATTCCCACGAATGTCATTTCCTCTGCATGGATGATTCTTTCCCACAAAAGCTCACACTAGTCAACCTCTAATCCCCCTAAGTCATTCCCAAATTTCAGTGTAAATGTTATTTCTTTCGGGAAGCCCTCTCTGTCACCTTCCCCTTCTCTCTTAGAGGAATAAAGTGCAGCAGCAGGAAGCCAGAGGAATGAATGCCCGCTGGTGGAATTACAAGTATCTTTCCTCAGAAAGGGAGGCTGCTTAGAAGGGCGGCAGAGCTTTGCCACTGTCCTTGAAATGCCACTGTATCGATTAAAGTGTTTTCAATACCATAGACACACCCTGGATAAAAGTATGCCGTACCAATATAAGGACTTATGTGTGGATCATTCTAATTTTTTTCATATTTTATATTTGCCACTTCAGGCACCTCTATACATCCAATGACATAAGAGGTAACTAGTGATACAAAAATCCTGAATTTTGTCATTTGCAAATTCAAGATAAAATTTTTTTGCAAGATATGGCATTTTATTACCCAATAAATATTCATTTATGAAGTTATTCTAGAAGCCATCTGAGCAATTGGGGTTTGATGCCCAACTATGATGATTCATTAGCTTTTTCTGATTTTTATATGATGTGAAGCAGAAACAATAACAATTTCCTTTACTTTGGAAAAATAAAGGCAGAAAATCTTTAATGTGTCTTGTTTTTAATTCTTAGGTGTGGCAGGGGTTAGGTGGGACGTTCCAGCAGATATAACAGCACAGATAAATGATAGATTACCTGACCGTCCGTCTCTCTGGAAGTCCACATGATACCATTCTCCATCATTCACTTTCTTCTGCAGGGCTTTTATTTTTATAGTACCCGACCCCATGTCCAGGAGGAGGTAGAGGTGGCCATCCAGCATCTCAATAGCAAAGAAGTCTACCTTTATCATCTGTGGGTGTTTGGCATCTTTTTGATGTCTTGGCTTGCCATGGCTAAATAAGATGAGTCCATTTGGCTCTGTTGTGCGGAAATCAAATGATATGGAGCCTGTTTTCTTTGCATTCCATTTAGGTAAAGAGATGAAAGACTCTGGTGTTTCGAAGGTAATTGGGTCTAAAGTCGCAACATTCTCACATTTAAATGCCACCACTCCATGGATCTTCATCTTAGGATCTCCTTGCTTGGCAAGTCGAGATAATTCCAGCCTTACATCATTATTTTTATATACAACCTGTGGGCAGAGAATAGCAGTGAGAAACTAGGCTCCATATTTTAATATCTGGAACTTGTCATCAGTTCATGTATCTTGTAAGTAGATCATGAAAAGGTACAAAGTTTTTAGTTACTTTTGTTATATAAGGACAGCTTTCTTCAAGCAAATAAAACTAAAGTGTCAACAACATTGAACAGTAACTATGCCAATTTAACTCAATTCAAATTAAGTGTGTGTAGGTGTTCATATGCATGTGCACGCACATACAAACTGCCTGTATGTAGCTCAAATATTTTAAATAAATTTGCATATAAGTCTAAATTAGCATGTGAAGACTTGAACTTATAAAATCTATTTCTTCCATTAGTTAGCTATCACACTTTTTAAATTAAATATAAATATTAAGGTTATTCAGTTTTTCCTATCACTTAAGTATTTGAAATTGGATATTTTTACATACTAAATATAGGATCTCTTCTGTAGTCTATATATATCCACTGGGCATATCAACTTTGTAAGATAATCACAAGTTGAGATACAAAACAAACTAAAATTTCTCAGAAAAACCATAAAATATAATTAAGGTGCAAAAGTTCTTTCTTCCCCTGCCCTGAATCGATAACTGTTTGATACTGTTTGGTAACATGGAACCACCACATTGGAATATGATGTTTCCTTTAAATCCATTAAACCTGTATTACTACTGGTGTTTCATTTCACTTTCAATTTACACAAATGCAAAGCAAAGTTTGTCCTGTACTCTCATTATCCAAGGCACTTCATCTAAAACATCTGGGCAATTCTGATTGTTCATAGTCCTAAGGCTTTTGGGATTCCAAATAACACATGGGGTGAATTCACTGGCAGGGCTCACAATATCATGCTTCTGCTATCACATCATGTTAGTAAATTCATAGATATTTTGACATAAGTACAAAGAGAGAATAATATCATTTCTCTGTAAAATGCATACAGTGGATAATCACATTGCTAAAATGTAAAAACATGACTTAAGGGTGAATTGTCTATGTGCAGATAACTATCTGATTTCTTTTAAGAAGGGACTCAATATTTAATAGCAACCAACAATGCCAGGTTCTAAATTCTTTTATCCACGTGTGAAAATGTATTTATATAACAGCAAAAATAAGACAGCCTATATCTGATTAGGGTTATGATGTCAACCAAGTCAATACAACAGTTATTTCTTCCAAACCCACAGCCCACTGAAACAACAGACAGTGTGGCTGATGAGTTTTCTGATACAATTTGTTAATGGATGTTATATTTTTCAGGATGATTAAGTATGTATGCTTGGTATTGGACTCCCTGAGTTCAAATTCTGGCTCCAACATTACTGAACTGTGTAATCTTTCTAAGCCTGTTTTTCTCCCTTAAAGGAAATAAATAATAACTCACAGGATGATTATAATGATTTAAAAAATGCATGTAAGTGAGAAAATCTACATAAAGGCATTCATTCCAATGCCAAGCACATTGTAAGATTTCAATAAATATTAACCACATCAAACTAGATGATAATAAATATTATCTCTTTATCATCTTCATCATCTTCTAATAGACAGAGATTTTAGTTCTAAATTTATCCATTATAAAAAAACGTTTAGAAATTAAGCCCAGACATATAAGTGGTTTTTATACTTAATTTGTGCCAACTAAATAAGTCACATCTTTCCAATGCTGGGTCTGGTATTTCAGTTTACTCTTATCTTGAAGAAGGATTATTATAAAGAACATAATATCCCTTATTCTTTGAACAAATATGTATAATGGTTTAACAAACATCTATTGACAACAAAAGAAGAGAAAATGAACTTGAGCAGTAACAAAAAGGCATTACACTAATGCCTAAGAATACTTTCTTGAAAAGAGAAAGATCTATTAAGTCTGGGAAAGTTGATTTAGGATTGCCTTTCTTTGGAAATCTTTAGAAATGGAGAAAATGCTTTTCATGGATGATTTTCCAAGTGTTATAACCCCTCACCGTGACTTTCATGCTACTCGAACCTATAATTTTTTTCACTTTTCCTAGTGAATTATATTTGGAAATGCTTTTGACATAGATAGAGATTAGGAATGAGTATTTTTCTACTCAATGATGCAGATGTTTCTGCTGATCAGTGCTAACACATCTTCCCTGCAATGGAACCACCGAAATAGAATCAGGTGTTTCTGACATGAAACCTGTCAGCCACCACAAAGTTGAAGGATGTGAGGTAGTGCAATTATGAGTGAGCATTTCAGCGAGACACTTATTATCTTGTAAGTGAATCAAGTGTCTTGGTGATGAGGAGGTTCAGGAAGATGGAGAAGAAAAGTAGGGGTAATTCCCTTGGTCATATTACTTAGGGTTAGCCATGTAACTGCCCCCCGCCTCAAAAAAATGAATCTCCACCAGAATCTATGCTTTATATAGGTAGGAACCTTCTGCACCTCAGCCCAGCACCAAGATCACTGTCTGGCACAGAGCAGATATTAAATATATATTTGCTGAGAGTTAAATAAAATTCTTCCTTCACTTAATTTAAACCTAGTTCCAGGATTATAGACTTTGTTAATAATAATGTGTACATATACAGTTAAAATACAGCAGAATGTGGTATTGTAGACCAATCTAATAAACTAATTACTATTTTTGCCTATTTCTCTAGGAAAAAAGTAAACTTCTGTACATGTCCATTTCATAAATGGCAAGCTGGCCTATGCACTTCATCTTCAAACTCATTTTGTGGGGTATTACTTACTTTTAGAATGAAGAATGCTTGATTTAAAACTCTCCAGAGGTAGAATCATTTTTCCTACAAGAACTATCTTGAGGAGAAGCATAGTGTATGTATTTTTTTCTTCCCATTTTGTATTCTTTGAAGACAGAAAAGCAATTTTGGAAAGGTAGGCTTATAGCTCTCAGATTTATAGTATTACTTCATCTGACCCAGATTTTATAATTACCCTACTTTTCTAAAGTTAGACTTACACATAAAATGAACTAAATCTAGTTCAATTAGAATAATGAGTAGCTAGTAAGTATTCTAAATCTTCCAAAAATTCACATGTAAGCTATTTTTACTTCTTTCTGAAATAACATGGTACTCAATCATGGGAATACCTTACAGTTACTCAGATATATTTTTTTCTTATATAGAAAGTTGTAATTTATATGTTTAACTTTTGAACAAATCTCTGTATACTCTTATCACCCTAACAATTGATGATATTATTGCACACTCATTTGGATTGGTTTATAGAATCAAGGTTTCTTTTGGGGTATTGATTTTTTTCTTTTTGAAGAGCAATTCAAAATGTTGAATTTCACTTTTTGCTTTATGGGCTTTTGTCACAAGTACCAAAAAGACAGCAACAGAAAAAAGGTGTTAGGTGTTCTTCTTGATTTTATTTTATTAAGATTTTAGCTGCCATAAAATTTGAAAACAATTATATTATGATCTTTTCCCATTTCTTCAATATTTGTTAGGATTTTTTAAATGTCCTCCCACTTTAATATGCAAAACACGGGAGTAAGGTTTATGTATTTATATTCCTAGGGTTGACCTTGGAGGGAGACAATTGCTGACCATTCTATTTGATCTTAATAATACTCCTGAAAACATGACAACAAGGCAGAGGAAACAAATAGGCCAATGAATATGAGTTTCATAGTTTGTATATAAACTTGG
>NW_012137858.1:1591862-1593633 GCF_000956105.1 Propithecus coquereli | reverse complement strand
AGGATTCTAAAATAGCACAAGGAAATTACACCTTTCTTAGAATTACATTTCTGTTACTATAATTACTTGTAAAGTTATAACCCATAAATGAGTATAATAATTTTGATTTTAACGTACCAGAGACTCTAGCTTCAAGCCAGAAAAATATTTTACTTATTGGATGGAGAATAAATATACAACTATAGAGAGAAATAAAATCAGAAAAAAAAAAAAACATTGAATGCGGTTGTAAGCACACGAATTTTATTCCAATAATCAAAAGGCCCTGGTAGAATCTCCTATGGTAAAATACCAAGAGTAGGTAGCCACTATATTGGAGATATTTGGTGAATGGGGTGAATAACGCTAAGAATGAAACAAAATGACCTCAGGCTCCACTTTAATGGTGGCTCTCTTCAAGAGGTGAGGGCACTTGCTTGAGGTCTCACAGAGTCAGTTAGTGGTGGATAAGACAGAATCTACATGCTTGCCTCCAGGGCCTGGAACAATCTGCTTAATTTGTTGTTTTTTTTTTTTTCCCCCTATGGGACTGTTTCTATGATGGCTAATTTCCCTTCAGTAATAAAAACTGTAGGACTCTATTAAGCCTCCTGACCTGAGGTTTCAAGAGCTGGTTGTCCAATTTGTGGATTACCCAAGTTGTATGACACCCCTTTTTTCCTGGCTGCCTGCCTTTACTGCTCAAGCACGCCTCCACCTGAGAGCCTGCGAAGGACACAGGGGAAGCTGACATTTAAGACAGCCAATGCTGCTGGCTTAGCATCTGCAATGAAAAGATTTTGCAAAGTAGACTTTTTCCTTAGAAGCTATATGAAGTCTGTTCTGTAATTTTAATATTATCTGATAAAGGCAATACATTGTGAAATTTATATTTATGTGGGTTATTAAAACTTACTTTGCAGTGTTATTTAAGCACATACAGTACTAAGTGCTTGGTCTTGAGCACTAAAAAGAGTAGCCATTATTGTTACTATTATGATCTTAAATGTGTAAGGTCTTCAGCGTTAAGATTTTAAATGGGTAAGAAGGGAGTGTTCATTATTTAAATAAATGAGTACTCTGAAAAGCAAAGAAGCATTCTGTATTAGTATTCTCAAATGCTAATGTTTACATGAATAGTTCTCAAATTTCATAATTCTATCTCTTACCTCTCATGAATGCTACATTTTGAAAGCCATAATTTACTAACCAAATAGTTTTTTATTAAGGAATACTTCCTTTAAAATTCATCAAAGACTTCTAAATGACAGAATGAGATAGTCTCTGTAATGACACTAAGTCGATAGAATTACAGCCTGATGCAAATAGTTGTTTTATTTCGCTTGTACTAAGAGGGGTAAGTATGTGGCCTTTTCTAGATTTGTTGAAATATTGAACATATATAACCATTGTTCATTTCTAACTAAAAGGGCCTGAAAAAGTATGGAGGCCCAGGTAGGGAACTGTTATTTTTCAATTATAACTGCTAACCACTAGGGAATTTCTTTTTAATGTATTCCTTAATTATTTCCTTTGGAAAGTCCCAAGTGCTTTAGATGTCAGATGGGTTGTGCCTTTTGCCAGGGGTTGCTTAGTTAACTGTTTATTTAATGAATGGGGTTTTATGTGCCACTGAATTTCTCATGGCACACGTTAGAAAATTTTTGGCAGCATTTAAATTGGAGAACTGAGAAACATATTGGCTCTACGGAAGCTCAATCAGCTCCCAGGCAGGTGCAGGGATTTTGCCAAGGAAAATTCAGTAAAATAAAAAATACGAAGACCAAAATCT
>NW_012137858.1:1590103-1591812 GCF_000956105.1 Propithecus coquereli | reverse complement strand
AAAAAAAAATAGTGACTCTGTTATGATTAAATAAAAGTAGAAAATTAAACATTTTCCTTCATGTTCCTGCCACCATGAGGAGACAATTATCAGAGCAGAGTAGAGGCAAGGTGATCACTTTTTTTTAATCATTGCACTCATCCTATCTTCCACCCAGGATCATGTTTCTTATGCTATTCACTTTCTTACACTGAGGGTCTAGCACAGAATCTACTTCTGGTAAAAATGTAAAAACCGTTTGTTGAACTTAACTGACCAAGTGACTGATAAAATTTTAGCTTTTCTGGGAATGTCACACCACAGCGGTTCTCATCTGCAATGTGATGTGTCCACACGAGGCAGATTTTATTCAGTGCAGTACATATTTCTGTGGAGTGGCTGGGGAAGGGGTAGAAGAAAGAGAGGAAAGTGTGGGAAACGGACAAGCCCTGTACCAAGTAGCCCAGTGGAACTTTAAAAACAATACTTAGCATTGAGGAAATTTAATTTTAAAGACAGGTACATAAAGAATTTTGAAAGTGTTGGTGGGGAGAGTTGGTGGATTTTTCTCCCTAACAAAATCCTATTTAGAGATCATGTGCAGTTAAAATTTTCAGCTAAACATGTCCCTTTCTCAAACTCCAAATACCAAAATTAGTTATGGAATGTAAAAGCTGACTACAATAACGTAACGTCTCAACGAAGGCACATGACATTTTATTTGAAACCAAAAATTAGTTAACATTTAGAGAGAAAAAAATAACAATATTTTGTTATGCAATGTAGAGAAAAATATTTTTCTTAGTCTCAATTAAATATGACCAAATACATGCCACTCATAAAAAGGAGGAAAATGCAAAGAAAACTCCTCTTGCTTTGTCCTTCCCTCATTCCACCATTCAGTGAACTGCCTAAAGTTATTCAGACAACACTGGGTAGAATCTGTAAAAATAATGGGAGTTAAAAGACAGAGTTATCCCTGGGTTAGCAGCTCTATTTAATGGCATGAGTATGTTGCAAAAGAACCTGAGTTCCACTAAATAGTAATGTCTATTTTTCTTATATTAATGATTCACTAATGCCACTTGGGGGGAAAAATGGAAAAATGAACCATAAATGTCAGTAATGTGAGGTTTGAGATGCAGATTTTTTTAAAATACAAACTGCAAACTTAATCAATCCTCGTATTTTCAGACGAGGAAAATGAAGCTCAGAAAGGCTACGAGACTGTTTAAGTTGACATCAATATCTGATCATAAACGAATATTGGGTACTTTAGTGTTCAGTGTTTCTTCAACTTTGGGGTAAAAAAAAAAAAGAAAAAAGAACAATACACTGACTCTACTATAGGCCCAGGGGCGTGAGAGGCCCTTGAGTAATTACAAATGAAGAGCAGCCCTTGTTTCACTAGCTAACGGAACCATAGCTGATTTAAAGGCAACTTCAACTTTAAGACTATAGTAGCTTCACAATAAGTTGATGTTCATGTATAAATACAAAAGTCCTAAGCAGAAAAAAATTGTGCAGTAATTTCCCCCACTGATGGCATTTAGAAAGACACTGAAAAAGCTAACTAGAAACAATAAATTTGAAATGTTCACTGTTGTTTTGGAAGTAAATCATGAAGATATTTTTAGTGTTAGTCTTTCATGATCTTGCAGAACACTAACACATCCATAAATTGGGGTTTAAACTTCTATTCCAAGCCAGCAGATGCTGCTAATAAGGAC
>NW_012137858.1:1588046-1590053 GCF_000956105.1 Propithecus coquereli | reverse complement strand
TAGAGTTTATGATGTGGGGGTGACTATAAATAGACAAGACAAATTTGTATAAGGATTATTATAGAATTAATGTTACTACTTCATAATCACATTTTGTATATTGCTGTTTTTAGTTTAGTTACTTTAGTGATAAATTTCCTAGTATATTTCATTCTCAGTCATAGATTTTGTTGGCTATATTTGAAAGTGTCACATATCCTAGGATCCAATATAAAAAAAAAAGCCAACTTAAAATCACTCTTTTATATTTGCATTTCAGACTAACAACAGTGCATTCCCACTTGCCTTCCTAGTGAATCTTTTTCACCTCATTACATTGTGCATCATAGGTCTCCCAAATAGCTTTGACTGAAATCTACCTGAAGAAAAACAATATTTTACTTGCAAATTCAATAGACTCATTTTCACTAATTACCACACACACACACACACACACACACACACACACACACACCACTCTTCACATTTCTTTTATACATTCTATGTAAAATGGATCCACATCCTGAGTTACGAACACTGGATTTGTTTGCATCCAGCTTGGTCAGGGCATAAAATGAGAGTACCTCTCTATTTAAAGTATTGCCAACTCCTATTCCTTCCGAAAAGAAGGCTTTCCTGATCCTCTTTTCAATTTTCTCATTCGCCTCCCTCTGGCTTCCTCCCTCTACATCCCTTTCCCCCATCTCCTCTGTGCTTGGGTAGCCCTTCTTTGGAGCTCTAATTTGTAACCACTGTACCTCTATTATAGAATTTATTGCATTCTTGCTAATCCTTTCTGACATTTTAAAGATAAGCTCCTCACAGTAAGCAGCCACATTCTCACCTAAAACTTGCATCTATCTTCCCGCTACAGCAAGTGATAGACTACTACCTACTGGTTCTGATAGTCCGAACCATTATTACATCGTCTCATCTCAGCATTTTTTCACTTAAAGATCGTTTTTGGTGAAATGCTTCACATACAAAAATCAATGAATAAGTGCTGCTGACTGATGGTCAACTTTGAGAATGGTGTGGGGACATACGGCATACAATTATAACTTGTTCATTTTTCTCCCCGTTACTGGCACAAATAAAAGATTTGGAATCCAAAATAAAATTTTGATAATCTGTAAATGTAAGTCCACTATAATAGATAAATATGAACTGCATATACACTAGCTGATATTATCTAAAAAGAGATAACTAGTAAAAGTATTTTAAGTTGTCCTTTAAGATTGATTTTGCCTTAACATCACCACACAAGAGCATTCCAGTTTTTAGTTCCTAAGGTCACATGATGCATGGGATTTTAGTTTTTCTTTCTTTTAATTGTTTAGCTGAAGAACATTACTAAGTATTTTTTCAACCTGTGGCCAAGCTGAACTTTGGGTGAAAATACCAAGAAATGAGAATATGCAGGACATTATATCTACTGTTATGATTGACTTGGGACAAATATAAAGAGAATTCTGCCATAGTATATATTTTAATGGTAATAATACCTGACTGAGACACACACACACACACACACACACACTCAATGATGTGTCCTTCTGAAGGAAAAGCCTAAATTGAAATCACAGCAATACAGAATAGTGATATTTTTATTGGGAAGTCCAAGTTTTTAGGAGATGGGAAAAGATTGTTAAAACAGTTACTAACCAATAAGCTTATGTATAGTGTACAATAATGTCATCTAATTATTTTTTTATTTGGGCATTTGTGCATATCTAGATATTATGAAGTCTGGCTTGAGTCCCTTAAATTTTTTTTAAAATGTAGATTAAAAGCTAGGAAAACAGAAATTTAAATTGAGCAAAGAATTATATTTTCTTAGTTTTATAAAACCATTAAAAGGTAAAATTTGGTAGTGCCCATCCTACAACAAGTTGATGCAGAATATTATAAGGAACACAATTGCCATGAACATCTCCAATTCCAATATTAAATCCAATGCCCTAGGTTTTCTTGTGATTTCCATTCTCAGAGACCTTGAGCAAAACTAGTCAAATTTTTTATTTCTCA
>NW_012137858.1:1585320-1587996 GCF_000956105.1 Propithecus coquereli | reverse complement strand
GACTTATTCAAGGATTCTCACAGTTAGCTCTTCTTTGCTTTGCTCCATGGCTGAGTTGTCAAAGGCAACCCTAAGCCCAGCAGCTGTGCTGCCATGTGTCCCACTGGTCACATAAGGAATTAGATATGAATGTGGGTAGATTATAAGAAACCCATCCAGACTGGAGGAAAAACAACCAAATGGGCAGGCTTGACCAGTAGTGGGAGGCTCAGAAGTATTCTTTTTATATATTGTTGTTATTGTGCACCTATTTTATAACATATTTATAGCATGGCGCTCTTCACAATGTGTGTATGATTCTGAGTCTTGTTAAATAAAGGCTCAAAGTGACCCTGGGGATGATAGATAAGATTTATTTGGATATCAAAGT
The DNA here is from genome assembly GCF_000956105.1 of Propithecus coquereli. NCBI lineage: Eukaryota > Metazoa > Chordata > Mammalia > Primates > Indriidae > Propithecus > Propithecus coquereli. The sequence continues at coordinate 1,587,626 of NW_012137858.1, read as the reverse complement.
GCTTCCTGTAGCTTGGGCTCCTTTGTGATTAGATCATGGAGAGATGTGTACCCTAGCAACTTACCCTATGCTAGGTAGATATAAATTTTCTGGTGGAAGAAGAGGTTTGGACAGTAACTCATTAATGATAACATTGAGCTGTTTTTGACCAAGTCACAAGAGATCACTTAGCAAATAAAGACCCCTTTTGAGAATCAGGTCTAAGTTTAAAACCTAAATCGGAATGCCTACACTAGAGGAAAAAAATAAGTTTGCACTGCTCATTGCTCTAGCTATAACCCCAAGGATGTGTTTCTTAGAGAATCGAGTTGATACCAAAAAGCCTCTAAAGGAGACACTAGTTAAAATTACCACAATATAAAATGTTTCCAAGGTGATTCTTAAAGGAATAGAAGCACAACCCTAATAGTTGATCGCTTCACAAAAGTAAAATATAAATGGCCATTTAGAAGATCAGGTTTGCACAGGAAAGGAAACTCAGTCAACAAGTTAGGAATTTGAAGAATTGTATTAAGTCTTCTGGGTGTTGAGAAGACCAAGAGAAAAGTGACTTCTACATTTTTTGATACAATCAGGATAAAACTTTTTAGAGGTTAAATCTGTGTGTTTTTATTCTCTGTAATCTGAATTCCTAATCTTCCCAGGGTATTTTTGTACAGGGTAATATTGTTTTCCTTGTTACCTCTTGATTCTCCTGGAAACAGAATCTACAACTGAACACATTTGAGAAATGTAGAGTCCTGTTCAGTTTTGGATCTGGTAAGATTTTTTAAAATTCCATACTGAGATGGATAAAATGAGAATTTATGTTTTGTTTGGAAAAGCCACAATTTTCAAGGGGAAAAAATAAACATTTAAAAAGATTTGTGCACTTTGACATTTCAACATGGGGTAAGAGGTGCCTATGAACCATGGAGTATATCAGCAGAGCAGCAAATAACTCAAATAACTAGAGGGAAGTTCCTGCAATATAGGAAGGAGAAAATCATTCAGATGCTTGGGGGAAGAGCTAAGAAAGAGGGAAAAGGCAAAGATAAAAGGATGCACCTGGAGTGGCCCTCCTCCCCACAGGAGCTAAGCTTAAGAAGATCAAACACCCAGATAGGACTGGAGAATTCAGAAAATATTAATGCTAGTGCTGGTGCCACACTCACCCGGGGAATCTGAAAGTCTCCCAGAGAAGACCTGATTTTGACAAGGTGCTCTATCCATCAAGGCCTGGGAGCATATGTGGTAATGGCAGAAAGGAGTTACCCCAGGGAAGCCTCAGACTCCCGGCGGGTTACAGAGAAGTTCTTGATCTCCAAGTGAATCCAGAGATAACAGGAAAACCCTGGGACCAGAAATTGGCCTGGAGCCTATGCAAGGAGCCTTCCAGAATCTTGAGCCTTAAGGAGACCACAAAGCCCCAAGTCCTGAAGGGCACATGCCCACACACAGTGCCCAAATAACCAGCCAGGTCATTTTCTGATGCTTAAAACATGTGGTCAATACCAGACAGGTGATTACAATGCTATGCCAAATTCTGCTGCCATAAATCCTTTCCAATGCATGCTGGGTGAAAGGATAGAATATACTGTTTTCTTTTTTAAATACAAGGGTCTTTTGTGTTTGATCTGGCTCTTTCTGTTTTTGCAAACATACTTATTAGTGTATTCTTTCGTAAATACAGAATAACTTAGATCATCTAAGTGTGATGCTACTAGTCTCAAAGTTAAAGGTTATAATAATAGCCACCACTGATTATTCCCAATGTGTACCACTCAGTATACATCGCAGCCATTATCACCAATTATTATATCAATTCTCCAATGTAGGGTTTTTCTTATCCCCATTTTCAGATATGGTAATCAAAGCTCAAAGACCTTAAGTAACTTTCCTAAAGTCACACAACTAGTAAAAGCTCATTCCATTATATCATACTTAATCACAACAAATGATATCTAACAAATGAACAGACCCTGACAACCTCGGAGGAACTGACAAGTCTGTGAATAAAAAGTTAACTTTCTTTTTCCCTGTCCAACATTTATCTTCAGGATTTTTCATTTTCTTAGTAGATAGGACCTATTGGGTATTGGAATGAGGGTCAACTGAGAAATTTCATTTCTAGTTTCAGCCTTGCCATTAATTGTGTGAATTTGGGCAAGTGCCTTTTCAGTTTTCTCATCTGTTCACTCAGGATAATGATTGCCTTATTTCCTTCTCACTATTATAAGTAGTTTTAGCTTTGTCTAAATTGATATAGAATTGGATAAATATGGAAAGTGGATAAAATTCACTTTTATGGTGAATTAAAAATGCAA
>NW_012137858.1:1583402-1585270 GCF_000956105.1 Propithecus coquereli | reverse complement strand
AGATAGGATCAGTATTAGTGAGTTTTCCTTTTGCCTCAAGTTCCATGATGCCTCAGTACAGCACTGCAATACTGTATTTTTCTAAGATTACAGAACTCAATTTAATATGTGGGATATGTATTTATTAAAACAAATGCAAGTAACTAGAGTAGTTTGAAGGGAGGGGAATGTCATCATTAGATACCAATAAAATTAGAATCAGAATGCACTATTAATTTTAAGGTGTCATAATCATTAAAACCACTTTTATCCAAGGATAATAGTGACAAACACAGAGTGTTTAGTCAGACACTGTTGTAGGCATTTTAGTCATTTCATCCTCATGACAACCTGCTGACACAGAAGGACAAGCCCACCGTTGCAGAATCCCCAGGGGCATATTCATGAGATTACAACATCTGTGGAGCTGTGCAGTACAGTGACTCTCATAAAATTAGGGTCCCCATTTTACAGATGAAGAAACTGAGCTCACATAGTAAGTTACAGAACCAAGTTTCAAACCCAGACATTGCAGATCCAGGGTCCTTCCTCTTAATCATATTACAGAAGCAAACAAAGCCTCTCACAGACCAAGTAATCTAGCCTTATTTCTACCTCAAACCCTGCCCCACATGACGTCACAATGCAGTTAACTTTTAAAAATAATGACCACAAGAATAAAGATCCTGACATGAAATTTTACAGAAACTAATTAAAATTTCAAATTTCAAAAAAGAGAAAGAGAGATTATATTCAATGACTTGCCATTGAAATCACCGTGAGCGTCAATCATACTAATTTAAGAACTGCAACAGATTTGGCATTCACCAGGCTACAGGCCAAATGTAGAAACTAAACAGTTAAGATATTTTTACAAAATTTTGATAAATAAATAAAAATTAATTCAATAGCTCAGAGGTACTGAAAGGCCAATAAAATCCAGTCCCCTAGCCTCTGCCACTGCCAAGGGACTAACTTCTAAGGTGTGCAGCTGGTATTCTCGCATCAATCAGCCAATGTGATCAAAGTGTAATATAATAAATTATATGAATTTTAGCTTTTCATGTTAAATAGCACTATAATTATATAATCAAACTAGAGCATTGTGAAGGATTATAAACAAAAGATTAAAGGATTCGGAATAACACCTTGAGATCTTATCTAACACATGGGCCCTCTCAAGTAACCATTGTCACCAATTCATGCTGCTCATAAAGGTAGATTTCTGATTACCTGGGTTACTACTAAAATTAAAGAGAAAAATATAAAAACTCTAATGTCTCTTCTGTGGAGTATTCACTATTGATATTTTGAGCCAGTATCAAAGTAGGAATATCTTCCAGGAACAAGACAGAGAGAGCAAGCTTGGCTCTTGGGAAAATGTTATACCAGAGAAGAAGAAGGGTTAGAACATGGCCTGGCAGCAGAGCACAGATGAGAAGAATCAAAGAGAGACAAATGTATGAGAAGTACAATATATAAGGCGTTTATTCTACACAAAATGATGGGTGTTTCCATAGCACTGGTAAAGAGATTGGTGCTGTTACGCATACACTGTTAATTACTATTTATTGTCTCATTTAGTATTAATTTTTATAAACACGGTAAATCCGATAATCTTCTGCTCCTCCCTCCTCATATAAAATAGGTGCACAATAACAACAATATATAAAAAGAATACTTCTGAGCCTCCCACTACTGGTCAAGCCTGCCCATTTGGTTGTTTTTCCTCCAGTCTGGATGAGTTTCTTATAATCTACCCACATTCATACCTAATTCCTTACATGACCAGTGGGACACATGGCAGCACAGCTGCTGTGCTTAGGGTTAACATATCATTGAAGAAAAACTTTACTTTTTGTGAATTCAGGGATGTTGTCATGCCCAGA
>NW_012137858.1:1576997-1580227 GCF_000956105.1 Propithecus coquereli | reverse complement strand
AGCATTTATTAGGTATTATAAGTAATCCAGAGATGATTTAAAGTATACAAGAGGATATGCATAGGTTATATGCACATACTACACCACTGATATAAGGAACTTGAGCATCCATGAATGTTGGTATTCATGGGGAGTGAGTCCTGGAACGAATCCCCTATAAATATCAAGGTATGACTATATCATATAAGGAACATATTTCTTGATGAAATGTTTTTTACTGATTGTGTTGTTGCATATGCAAGAACAGCCTTCCAAGATTTCCCTATCATATGTACATAGCACTGCGTTTTATAAGGCCTTAATCTACCGATACTAATAGAAGATTTGTGTTTATCCTAAAGAAGACTCTACCTTTACTTCTCTTCTAGCATGTCAATAAACGAACACCAAGAAAGACATTAGAAACCCTGTGCACATAAAAAATGGCAGTAAAAGGAACAAAATGTCTTCTAGCCAATAGAAATAGAACAAACTGGTAGGCGTCTTATATTCACTTGAATTTTCAAATGATTTTAAGAGGATGTTCCTCAAAACTGCTTGAGACATTGGCTTTTGTCAAGAAAAATGATCTGAAGTGAAATTTGGATATGCACCAAAAGCTTCAGTCTTCAAGGACTTTTCAATTTCCTTCAGTTTGCATGTTTGGAAATTGAACGGTTCAGCATATCTCTAATAAAAAAATCATCTCCCAAGGCTCCTTTTCTATGCAGGCAAAATCAAATTAACTTCAAACAGAAGAGGTTAGATGCATACATAAAGGAAGTATCAAACTGTAACATCACCTCGCTCCAGCTTGCTAAGGTCTCCTAATATCTACCCAGGAGAGAAATCCAAATATTAACTTCACCCAAGATTACTTCGCAAAATCTAAACTTTGGTTTCCAAAAGAGAATGGCACTAAATTATTCCACTACGCTGTCAGGGTTTCCATTGACAACACTATATAGTAGTTCTCTGGACTTTTACTTAACATTCTTTAAGAGCCAACTGGATTCCAGGCTCTATTTGCAGCCTAGGAACTGTGCAGCACCTGTGCCTTGATAGCTAAGCAGCCGTTGGAATCAGGGATTTCCATGCTGGAGGAGCTGCCGTGATGCTCCGTACCATCGGAGCCATGGACTGCCGCGTGCACACCACACAGCCTCCCCCAGCCATGATGCATTGCACTAATATGCTCTCAGAGTGCACTCGCTGAGATGTATTAGAGCAATATATCACCAAACGCTTTAGCTTATATGATGTATCGCCACATGAGGTAAAAATGGTTGTCAGGGACACGTTTTAAAGACTTAATTTCTAATGTTTTATATTAAATGATGTCTATATCACCATTTTTGGTGATTTGGAAGGTAATATTTTGAGATTCTGTTATGGTTGATCTTTGATATCAGTGCTTTTCTTCATAATGAAAGCATTCTTACTGTAGATCATTTTTAAGGTGAACACTCAGTAACTGAGCTTCACCTAAGCATGACATGGAATGCGTGAAGAGGTCTATGTGCACAGCTGTGCAATCAGCCCTGAAATCCAGTCATTGGCATGAGCCCTGGTGCCGGGCTGCATCTCCCCCAGTGGGCACCATATGGGCTAGTGGTGGGCTCTGGGCAGGAAACATGAGAGCCAGGCGGAGATGCTTCCTAGAGGCAAAAAGCTCTGTGCAGGCACCTACTTACTCTGTTCCAATCCTGCTTATTCTTTAACGACAGGCTTTTCATGGCTATAGTTATAGTACCACAGAATTCTGATATCTCCTTTGACTGTTTAATTTTATTGGATGAAAGGATGGAATAACTTTTAGAAAGCTGGCAATTTAGAAATTCTAAAAATAGATATTAGAGCTTCTTCTATTATAATATTTTTTTCATATTGTCCAAAATATGTTGCTCGATGCACATTCCGTGAGAGCAGACCCACATCTATTTTGCTTATCACATTTCTCCCAGTGCACCATGCTTGGCCCGTAGAAAGTGTTAAATAAATATGTATTCAACACACTAACAGTCATACTCCCCTTTTACAGTAGACTCATTTCATCAGCAACTTTTTCTTGGAGGCAAAGCATGACTTCCTTCAAATGCAGTTGTCCTATCTCACAGCCAGAAATTAAATTGTATCCATTAATGGTAAATAAGTAAATAATGGCAGTTCTTTTTAAAGTAGTGGTTCTAACTTCTAGACCTGCTTAAAGCCAAGTTAGGAATATGATGTTTATTTATAGAACATATGAAAAAAAGAGAGGCAGAGAATGATAGAAGGAGAGAGAGACAGTGAACGATTTATTAGTAGGATTTACCAGTGCATTTAAACTTGATTAGATTCATTTAAAAATATCCTTTTTCATACACCTCTTTTCAGAAGTCTGTATTATCTAAAGAGGAATCCATGCAGGTAGAGTTTATGATATGGGGGTGACTATAAATAGACAAGACAAATTTGTATAAGGATTATTATAGAATTAATGTTACTACTTCATAATCACATTTTGTATATTGCTGTTTTTAGTTTAGTTACTTTAGTGATAAATTTCCTAGTATATTTCATTCTCAGTCATAGATTTTGTTGGCTATATTTGAAAGTGTCACATATCCTAGGATCCAATATAAAAAAAAAGCCAACTTAAAATCACTCTTTTATATTTGCATTTCAGACTAACAACAGTGCATTCCCACTTGCCTTCCTAGTGAATCTTTTTCACCTCATTACATTGTGCATCATAGGTCTCCCAAATAGCTTTGATTGAAATCTACCTGAAGAAAAACAATATTTTACTTGCAAATTCAATAGACTCATTTTCACTAATTACCACACACACACACACACACACACACACCACTCTTCACATTTCTTTTATACATTCTATGTAAAATGGATCCACATCCTGAGTTACGAACACTAGATTTGTTTGCATCCAGCTTGGTCAGGGCATAAAATGAGAGTACCTCTCTATTTAAAGTATTGCCAACTCCTATTCCTTCTGAAAAGAAGGCTTTCCTGATCCTCTTTTCAATTTTCTCATTCGCCTCCCTCTGGCTTCCTCCCTCTACATCCCTTTCTCCCATCTCCTCTGTGCTTGGGTAGCCCTTCTTTGGAGCTCTAATTTGTAACCACTGTACCTCTATTATAGAATTTATTGCGTTCTTGCTAATCCTTTCTGACATTTTAAAGATAAGCTCCTCACAGTAAGCAGCCACATTCTCACCTAAAACTTGCATCTATCTTCCCGCTACAGC
>NW_012137858.1:1575360-1576947 GCF_000956105.1 Propithecus coquereli | reverse complement strand
AAAAAAAAGAGATATTGGACAAAGTAAAGTAGAACCAAGTTTTTCATGAGGCTTACTAGATGTTTTGATGACTTCTTATGTCCAGGTATCTATACATTGCTATACATTGTTTGTTGCTAGGTTTATTTTTTCTGGGGACTGGGAACAGGAAAGTGTCCTGACATGTTATCTGGCCTCTGAAAAGTCCCATATCCACTAATATGTCATTTTTTTTTTTTTTACTCAGCATAAGAAAGTGGAGAAGATTTTTAATAACTTAAACATGAGTTTGAGAAAATAAGGATGAGAATATAATTATCTATCATCAATTTAAGATGAATACTTCCAGCCTACTTGTCATTACTACATGAGTCTGCAGGGCCTGTGTGGAATAAAAGTCATTTGGAGTTATCTCCTCCCAAGAATAACTGTCATCAGCTCCTCCCTTCAATACTCTACACTTCGTTGGCCAAACCATGTCACAGCTCTAGTCCCTCTCTGGAAGAGCAATTTCCTGAGCCAGTCTCATCCTCTTTCTTCTCTCCTGAATGTGGCTTCTTTCATTACTGGCTTACTGACAGGTTCTGGCATTTTTGAGCAACCAATGGTCTGGCTGGCTCCCTGGGTTTCTATCTGTTTGGTGTCATTTTCTCGCTTTATTAAGAAATGGTAAACCTCTAGGTAACTACACAAATTAACATATGTTCTCCACTCAGGCCTAGTCACTTGTCTGTCTTCTATCCTGGCTGTGTGCTAAATAAACCTTCAACACACTGTTCACTGGGTTTAGCCACCTACTACCCACTTTGCCCCTAATTATCTTTGATTATCTTTGATTGGCTAGTATGTTGCCTGACATAATATTAACGTGAATCATGATAGCACCAAACACCAACCATCAAACACCGTCTAGGTGCTCCATGCTTGCTGAGCTACATTGCACAAACTCTTTTATTTCTCCTAACAGTCTTATTTATCCCCATACTAAAGCTCAGAGAATTTAAGTATCTTGTCCAAATTACACAGATACTAGATGACTGAGCAGGGATCCAACTCAGCATTTGTCTAATCTGATTCCAAACTCACAGATGCAGTTTTTAGTGTATGCTCCCACCCCATAGGATATTGGCTGAGCTCCTGTTTACGTAGCCAGCACTGGTCCTGGGCACATTTTCTCAATCTCATATCACACCTTTAGTGTATAGAATTAAAGGGATATCTTATCCCCTTTCACTTTTTCCAACGAGTTCCTCATTTAACTAGTTGTGGATTTCTTAACACTACTGGTAAAAAAAAAATCCCCTTAGGTTCCATCCCACTTTCTTTCTCCCTGATTTCAGGATAACTGTGGCTCTCCTGGCTGTCCTATGGCACTCTGATTCACTGCCACACTTACTTTGTGCTCACTTCACTCTTAGGACCAAATTATGAGACCATGTTTCCAAATAAGCACAAAACTTGTTTTGACTTTTAAGAATTCCTTAAACTAAGATTTTCTAAGTTTCCTTGTAACTGAAAAAAATAAAAAATGAGATTTAGCATTAGCAGGAATGACATTCTAAGGATCAGTTTCCAGGGGTCTAGATTTAGCTTTGGCTATTTCAGTCT
>NW_012137858.1:1533948-1564600 GCF_000956105.1 Propithecus coquereli | reverse complement strand
CTATTACATAATTTTGAAATTTTTGTTTTTAATTATTATGGATACATAATAGTTGTATATCTTACAGGGTACATGTGATGTTTCGATATAGGCATACAATGTGGATTAATCAAATCAGGGTAATTGGGGTATCTATCACACCAGACATTTATGATTTCTTTGGGTTAGGAATATTCCAATTACATTCTTTTAGTTATTTTAAAGTACACATGGAGATAACTGTAGATTCACATGTAATTATAATAAAAACTGCAGAGAGATCCCATGTATCCATTACTCACTTTCCCCAAATGGCAGCATCTTTCAGAATCATAGTACAGTGTCACAACCAGGAAATTTGCATTAATACAATCTACCTATCTTATTCAGATTTCTCTACTTTTGGACTCATTTGTATGCATGCAGCTGTGTGTGTATTTAATTCCATGTAATTTTATCACATGAGTAGGTCTGTGTATCCACTATCATGGTACCTTTGTACCCTACTGTATGTTACAGCAAATAAAAACAGCAAAATATGCTAAAGATTTGTTTATATATGTTCTAGAACTAAATAGGTATGAGAAAATTTAAACAGTTCATGTCAATTAACTGGACCATTCTTATTTTGATTCGGGGTCACTAAAAAGGCATTGATGAGAATATTAAGAGGACTAAATCTGCTCCTCTGCCCGACTGGCTCTCAAGGCATCTGAGGGCATCTGGATTAGATTTGAATTACGTACCCTGAAACCATCACTTCTTACCTTGAGTACACATTTCATGTTCAGATTTCTTTTCCCTTAAGCTGCATTTCCCATTTTGAAAGTTATATAACTTTGAAAATGTAACAGTTCTTTCATTTAAAAAATACTTTTTTGAGGACAATATTTTATGCTGAAACAAATCAACAGAATTATGAATTTTAGATGTGAGGTTTAGCCTATGTGATACCTATAAAAAAGAAATATACAAATAATGTGACTAGATAGAAGTTCCATAAAGAAAGTGATTTTTGTTTGTTTTTTCTGCTGTATTTCTTGAATCTCAAACATTGTCTGGCATATAGTATAATAAGTAGGCACTCAAAAAATATATGCTGAATGGATTAATGATTAAAAAGAAAAATGTTTAGCTAACGGAAATATTCTTACTTGGCCTACACTTTCCATTTTAATGTGGCAGCATCTTTTATCTATGCATGCCAAAAGCCTGTTAATGACTAATCCAAATAATAATTAATGCTCATATTGCTACTCCCACTTTTATGAATAGCTTATTTTCTCTTTTCAAATAATGAAAATTCAAATAAATTAAAACTGGCTATATTTCACCATCCCATCAGATACGTAGGTGATATAAATGATAAATTTGTAGCTGGTGAGAGTAAACTAAAGGGTTGAATTTAATTACTGTTTTCAACAGATAAATATGTGCTCAGTTCCTAAACAAGCGTTTTCTGTGAAATTCTTCGTTAGATGCAAGGGAAACTGATAAGGAGAAATAGGTTTAAATTGAAGTTGTGAATTTGGAGGGATCACATGAGAATATATGATTAAGAAGGAAAGGGACGAAAGGACTAGCAAGCGTCTTTAGGGTCTCTTGAGAGTGTCAAGGACAGAGTAGGCATCCACCTGTCCTGGGCAATAAGACATTTAGATAAGAATGGCAGGAATGGTAGGAATGATAGAGACAAACTGGGTTATGTTTAAGAGCTCATATAGAGTAACTGATTTACCCAAGAATATATACAGTTATTTAGAGACAGACCCAAGACTATATTCCAGGTACTATAAACTGGGTACACCTGGAAACATGAGGCAAGCCATGGTGGAGAATGACATCTTAAGGAAAAAAAAAAAAAAATGCCATGTACATAGTGAAATTTCGCTCTAGTATACCATCATGGAAAGATTATGGCTTTTATGATAAAAACCAGCCATAAATTAGTAAGATCTTGTTTGAGAACATACAAGTCACCTGTTCACAATAATTCAGTTTCCTTAATATCCAGGAAGGTTTGTTTGACCTTCAGAGAATTTTCTTAGCTGCAGGGCTAAAGGATTCCTCAATATAAATTGCAGATTTAGTTTTAAATATTGGTTTTATAGGTGACTAACAAAATTCTGACTCTACAAATAGGTAATAAAAATAATTACTTATCAGATGAAGGAAAAGAATAAAATAATGTTAAATAAGGAAACAAATACAAAGAGAGACAGGGAAACCACTAGCAAAGCCTAACACACAAGTATTGTCTAAATAGCTTCTCAGTTCTTTATTAACCACGTTTTTGGATCTTCCAGAAAAAATATATCAAAATATACTCTATATTTTGGATTATATTTATTTCTAAAATACTTGCATGAGTACTTCCTCATGAACAATTCCAACAGCTACAAGTTACCAAGCTGATCCATATGGGTTGAAGTTGCCCATCGACCCTCACAATGGCCATAATAACTGAACCCATATACCCTACTAACTTCATCAGCTGTCAGCCACTTCCAAAAATTCTAAGGTCGAATCACAATAAACTTTGGTTCTTTCCCTAAGGAACCCATGCCTTTTTATGTGTTGTCTTTCTGCCTCCATCTCTTTCATCTCTCTTTTCTCTCTGACCCCATTATTCATTCAATGTTTTTGCTTTCCCCCCACCTTTTGTTATGATTAACTTACTCACCTTTCAAAACTCACTGGTACATTAAGGCTGAGAAGCCTTCCCTAACACCCTGCTCTGGGACTCCCACAGCACCAAGGGTTTACCGCCATCAGAGGACTTACAATAGAGTGTTGGGATTCCCTTCAAACCCTCCTCTTTCCACAATGAATGTAAGTTTACTGAGGTTAGAGAATAGGTTATGTTAACCCTTGTATAATAGTGCCCAGCGCAACACCTGGCATATAGTGGTACTCACCAAATGCCTGAATACTGACTAAATAGCCAAGATTTATTTAGCACCTTCTATGCCAGGCATTGTACTGAGGCTATTGCACTCAAGGTGCATAGAAGATAGCATTCCTTTCTCCCCACGGTAAATTTTTCTTTAAAGTTTAGGACCCAGAACAGATATCCTAACCCTCACCATCCTCCCTCTGGCACACATAAAAACTAAGACAATGATATTGAAAATACTAAAACGAAATGATTATGATTATCTCTCCCACTGTATCTTGTGCTTTAAATCCCGTTTCCTGATGCTCACTTTGACCCCAAGTGACTAATGATGAGCTGAACATTTTGCTGGAGCCCAGCAAATGTTTGTCGAATCAAACACATAGAATCGAAAAGATTCTAGTGCTCTTTTTCCTCTTCTAAGGATATGGAATATGTACCGCATTTATATGTCCTTGAAAAATTCTGATTTCAAGTTTGCCCACAGAATATTTTTGAAGGGAAGTAAGCAGTTATGTGTTAGAGTTAAGAGAAAGAAAATCTTCCCATAAGTCCCCAAAGTTAATGGGTTCAAAGTTATGTTGCCCTAAGAAAGTTCTTTTATTTTTGTTCAAAGCAAGCCAACAACTGTCCCTTAAGCTCAATATGCTAAAAAGAGAAAATACCAACTTGTTTGCATGACCATATGTTCCTATATTTCTAGGTCAGTCTTGATCAAATACTTTCTTCCATGCACCCCATAAATACACTTGTACTCATCAGCCCGTCTGTCCTGGTTTTGTTGGTTAGAAAATGTGGTCATTGCAAGTGTTCTATTTATTTCCTACCAACCATCTAAAGTTTCTTTTTTATGTTTAACAATTTTTAAATTATTTCAGCTCTCTTCTGAAAAAAAGAAAGCAATAAATGGGCAGCTGTCAGCAGAGAAGATAAATATAATGAGCTATTCCTATTTTGACATCAAATGACTTAGAAAAGTGCAGGTAGTAGAGCAAGGAAGAGCAAGTTTCCTTCTGTTAGATAAAGGGTTCTCTGTAACCTAAGGTTGGGAACCAAAATGAATGGGCCATCTGGGCCTGGGATGTACATGGTCAGTATCAATACTGTCACTATAGTTCGGTGGGTGGATTTAAATACTGCAACCACAGTATATCTATATGAATGTGATGAGAATATGAGAAAGTTCTGAATCTCAGCCCCACATAGAAATGAAAAGATCACTGTATCAAACAAAAACAATAGGCAAAGAATCCTGGGATGTTTTGAGTGTGACATATAGTCAACAAACTCATTCACTGCAGTTTGATGCTGTATTTCTCAAACTTGAGTAGTGTGCAAAAACTTTAAATAAAAAATAAAATTTACATATCCCCAAGAATAAATCTACATAACTCACCTTCCTCCCATAGATTCTGAGCATTCTGATTTGAGAAATAATGGAGTAGTGTAGTTAAGTGCATGAGTTTTAGTATCAGATCTGGATTCAGTCCTCTGTGGCACTTAGTAATTGAATAGCTTTAGGCAAGTTAAACTCTCTAAACCTCAGTTTCTTCATGTATAAGACTGAGATAAAAACATCTGCCTCTAAGTGAAACAGGCCAAATACAAAAAGACAAATACTGTATGATTCCACTTATATGAGGTATCTAAAATAGTCAAGTACAAAGAAACAGAAAATGGAATGATGGTTACCAGAGGCTGGTAGGAGGACATGTGGTATTGTTGTTTAAATGGGCATAGAATTTCAGTTTTGCAAGATGAAAAAGATGTCAATATCTGTTGCATAACAACGTGAATATACCTAACACTACTAAATTGTACACTTAAAAATGGTTAATAGGGATTGCATTGAATCTGTAGATCACTTTGGGTAGTATAGACATCTTAACGATGTTGATTCTGCCGACCCATTCACAATTGCAAAGATGTGGAAACAACCCAAGTGTCCATCAATACATGAGTGGATTAATAAAATGTGGTATATGTATACCATGGAGTACTATTCAGCTTTAAGAAACAATGGTGATATAGCACTTCTTGTATACTCCTGGATAGAGTTGGAACACATTCTACTAAGTGAAGTATCCCAAGAATGGAAAAACAAGCACCACATGTGCTCACCATCAAATTGGTATTAACTGATCAACACATAAGTGTACATATAAGAATAACATCCATTGGATGTCAGGCAGGGGGGAGGAGGAGCGGGGGATGAGGGGATGGGTATTTGCATACACAAAGAGTGCAATGCGCACCATCCAAGGGATGGGCACACTTGAAACTCGGACTTGAGGGGGAGTGGGGAGGCAAGGGCAACATACATAACCTAAACATCTGTACCCCCATAATATGCTGAAATAAAAAAAATGGTTAAGATAATTTTATGTTTTTTAAAATTTTTTACAATTAAAAATAACACCTGTCCAATGGGATTATAATAATGATTAAATTTTTTAAAATGAATATAAAGTGCTTTACCCAGTACCTGGCATAGTCAGTGCATTTTATGAATAGGAGCTATTGCAAATGAAATAATCACAATTATGAAAAGTACCAAGCACATAAAATTTCTACTGATTCAGTGAACAATTTTCTTTTCCCGAATCACTGTTTTAGTTGGTTGCTGATGGGAGCTCAGTCCAGAGAATCATTGTACTCATTCAACTGATTCATTCGTGTTGCCAACTTTAGTGACTGCCATGAAGCTTGTTCTTTTAGTGAAGCAGTAAGTGGTAACTTGAGGAAGTGCCAGTCTCCAAAGGGGGTCACTGAGTTATATTTGGTAGCATTCAGGAATTCTGGTAGGCAACGACAATTTCTAAACACCTACTGAGAGCAGAGCCATACAGATAAAGAAAACCTGCTAGGAAAAATGGGCCAGTGATGTGTTATTTGGGGCAAGAAGCCAATGTCCTTCTCAAATTGACTTCCACCCTTACCTCTCTGATACATCTCTTCTTACTTAATTTGCTTCATCCACATTAGCCTTTTTGGTATTTCTGAAACACCCTAGACCTGCTCACCCATCATGGTGTTTGCACTTGCTGTTCTCTCTACTCAGAATGTTCTTCCTCAATATATCCGCTGAATCATTCTCTCACTTTCTTTAGGTTTTTGCTCACATGTCACTTTCTCAAGGTAGCCCTCTGTGACCATCTTGTAAAAAAAATTGCTACCCTCTTTCTCTTGTGGGCCTGGGACATCTACTTAAATTTTCTCAAAAGCATATAACATCCACAGATGAATTATATATTTTAAAAATTTGTCTAGTGTCTAACTCCTTCCAGTACAGTATAAGCTCCAAAAAGACAGGATTTTTTTCCTTTGTTCACTATTGTATTCCAAGCTAGAGTGGTGTTTGGTACACAGTGTGCATGTATTAAAAAGTTCTTGAGTGAATGAATGTATAGTTCCAACCCTTATTCGATTAAAAAAATCAATAGTAGCCTAACTAAAATAGTTCTCCCCACAAAAGAAATATCTAAGAAATATTAGTTAGTGGTCCCACAAGCACACCCTGCCTGAGTCATTTTGCATTAAACTCAAGCTTTTTTCCTCTTCAGTAAAAGTGAGAGTTCATACTATCTGTTTCCCTACCATTATCCTAACTAGAAAGAGATGGGAAACATAGAAGCTAATGTACCAACAGTTTTTGAAAACAATTTGGGAATTTAGAAGTACAGGTATATATTTAACAAAATTTAACAAAATGTAGTTAATAATGTATTCATTTATAATCATACAAATTACCTGCTATGCAACTAGCTTTATGAAAATACTACTCAGCTTCTTCCTTCATGCTGGAAAATCAAATACTTATAAATATCATTATTATGCTTGCTATTGTTGCCAATATATTGTTTCTATCCTGTATTAGGAGAGAGAACTTCGAAAAAGAGAGTGTGCTACAAAGAATTTACAACAGTGAGACATAAATCCTGAGTTCCAATGCCAACTTTTTCTCTACCAAGCTCCTTGACACTGGGCAAAACACAATCTTTCTTGGCTGTAAATGGCTATGTTTCACTCCAAAAATCTACTTAACTTCCCTGAGCCTCAATCTCAGGGATTGTTATGCTCATGATATGTTTTCCCTATTTCACAAAGTTGCCTTACACCTCTAAAAATTGGGACTTATACCACTGATGATGTTCCAGATGATGTTAGTTGGTCCAAAGATTGTATCTAATTTTCAAGTAATATTTATTTGGAAGTGTACTTGGAGGAAAAATAGTACAGCATATTAGAGTTTTATAATATTATTTAAGATGAGATTAATTTCAAAAGTAAATTAAGTGTAAATGTAAAATATTAAGTAAATAATGGCATAGGTTATATATACATATACATATGGCATAATTATGAAAGTGATATATTAAAAAATGAGGTTTGGGGAAAAGGCTTGTGAGAATCAATTGTAATGCTATGTGAGTGTCCTTTCCAAAGTTAACAGTGCAAACCAGGGTAAGATAGTATTAATATTAAGATAAATGTAAATAAAATAGTATTAAAACAAATATAAACAATATAAAGTATTATGATTATTCTAGTAAGAGCTAGCTTGTTTTTTTTTCTTTCTTTCTTTCTTTTTTTCTTTCTATCTTTCAGTGTCTATTATGTTCTAGGCACTCAGTAAAGGCTAGACATTTTATCTGTAGGCTAAATGCTTACAACCAAACTGGCTGGAATTGAGGCAGATCAAGTTGACTGTTTCCTCACATCAGACATCCAGGCCATAAATCCAGTTCTGCCGATCGAGTTAAAACTTCTGAAATAGCATCCAGAATTCAAGAAATATTTTTTTCAAAAACCAAAAGGCAAATCCTACAAGTGAACAAGCTGTTATTTTACATGTTCCTCTTGTCTTATTATGGCAATGCTGTGGAAAATAGAATTAATGACTTATTGATCAATATCAAATAATAAAAATGGCATTATTAAACTCAAATAATGGCTGTGACATTGGGTCTTTGACAGAAAGGACTCAAAGAATCTACACCTTATGAAATCATATATTTTAATGGGAATTATGTGGAGTATACACAGTAGGTATAAAAATCGTGATGGAATAGGAGATAAACAATGGAAACCCTGGAGAGTTTACTGTCTGACTTGTTCCCTTCATCCATTCCTAAAAGACATGTAATGATAAAAATGTGTCCTGGTTCATTACAATATCTTTGTTTTAGTCTGTTCTCTTATATTTACTGGTTTTTATGATATTATCTAGTTACCTCTTTTCTCCGAGTCTTTATTTTCTCAGATTAATTAGAAATTAATTTTATTTGTCCTGAAAATGGTCAGGTATCTAACTGTTGTTGGTTTCCCAGGTATATGCTTCACTCATTAGACTGTAAGCACCATGTGAAGTCATAACCCGTTAGGTTTTAGTCACTGTTACATCTACAGTGCATGGCATATAGCAGATTCTTCACAAGTATCTGAATGAATGGATACACAAATGAATAAATATATTTACGGAATGCCTGTCATGTGACAATTGCTATGCAAGGTTCATCCTTGCTGTAGTATGAACTATAGGAAAATAAATGAAGACATTTTATAAACTTTAAAGCCCCTTTCAAATGTAGGGTACAACAAAGGCATTTTTAAATTTTTAAAGAATCAGTTACATGCAGTTCTAAATCAGAGTTTTTCAATAAGCTTTCAGTCAGAGATTTTACCAAGATTGTATTTACTTTTTAAAAAATGTAGTTTTATGCTCCTGTGGGTATGAAATGTGCTTGTACAACACATGCACTGTTTTATGTAGCTTTCTGAAATGCTGGTTCTTTATAATATTGCTCATGAATTATTTTATTTAATACCACTGCATCTATGAAACCATACAAAGTATTCTATTGGTATACACAACTTTTCAACTTTTCTCATAATCTTAATAATTTTATATGCCCAACCAATGAGTGCATGGGAGATTATATGGCATTCTCCCGGACAGCTAGCATTAGCTCACTGATACGGAATGAGTGTCTGTGTCTCCCCTTGACCCCCAAATTCAGATGTTGAAATCCTAACTCAGAATTTCATGGAGTCTTTGGGAGGTGATCAGGTCATGAGAGTGGAGACTCATAATGGAATTAGTGCCCTTATAAAAGAGGCCCCAGAGAGCACCCTCACCTCTTTTGCCATGTGAAGACACAATGAGAAAATTGATGTCTATGAGCTAGGAAGCCCTCACCAGACACTAAATCTATTAGAGACTTGATCTTGGACTTCCCAGTCTCCAGAGCTGTGAAAAATAATGTTCATTGTTTAAGCCACCTAGTCTATGATGTTTTTGTTATAGCAGCCTGAATGGACTAAGACAGTCACCATACTGTAAATACTCACAGCAATTGACTCACCATACTCTAAACACTCTAGCTACCTGTCCTGACTTGAAAATGTTCTGCACCAAACATGGTTTCCTTCCCTGAGGCCTCTGTTTTTTGTGAACAGTTTACATAATGGCTGACAAAATATGTTCAAATGCTATTGATGAATGTGCTCCAAAGAAAGAAAGTGAATGTCCACAGCACTCCAGGCATTCAGCTAACAATCCTGTGGGAAGATGAGATAGAACAGACCCAGCTCGTCAAGGTGAGGGACTGAAGGTTGTTCAACATTTTATCCTCAGCTCTGAACGTGATTCTAGCATATAGTACACACATTAATAAATGTCTGATGAATGAAGAAAGAAAAAAATAGTCATATAATGTAAAAAGGGCTACTAGTATAAAGAGTCTGGAGCTGTGTCTCTTTTCATAAATAGGACAATCAAGAAAGGCTTTACCATATACCATATATCTAATGTATGCATATATAAGTACAGATATATATATATCCGTGTGTGTGTATATATAAAATATATCAGAATCAAGCCTTTAAGGAAGGACAGATGATGATCTGTAGAAAGGAAAAAGTAGGACGAATGATGGCAGCAATGTAAGAAATGTAGGTCCAGGGAAGTTCCGAGTTATCTATTTTTAATTATCACGATGCCTATGATTTCCTTCCTCTTTGAAGTTTCACCACATCTTATTCCAGTTCTTTTCTCTGCTATTGTGATTCTCCCCTGCATACAATGGCTCTTCCTAAGGGGGCTGATGACAGTGAGGCCTCTGTGCTGTGGTGGGGGGAGGGTGTCCTCTATTTGGGAGAACACATCTTTCTCTTCCTTTAGCAGGTGCTGCCAAAGCCTAGCAGTGAAACGCGCCCCTGTCTGCGTGCTAAACACAAATCAGGCGCCCTTCAGCGAAGATTTAGGCTTGGCTTCCTTCCCTTGGCTATTAAGCTCCATTCCCACAGAATTACTACATGTCTGAGGTTTCTAAAACCCTTTGTGTGGCTCTCAAACAGTTATTGTGCTGGATCCAAATTTTGACGTTGGTTAAGCGAGCCTCAAATCCTTTCCAACCTGCCCAAGGCAGCGATGCTCCAAGGGCACACAATGAGAGGAGGAGACAAAAGTAACCTGTACAGTTTAGGGATCACTTATTATGTGCCAGTCACTGTGCTAAACTCTTTGCAAGTAGCATCTCATTTAATCCTCACCATAAACCCTGCTCACTAGCTACTGTGATTACTCTTATCACCCCTAGTTTTCAGATGTTAGTTTAAGGAAATTAAGAAACTTGTTCAAGTTACACAACCGGTAAGTATTAAAGCCAGATTTGAAACCCCAGCGGTCAACTTCCACAGCTGGCAAAGGCAAGGGCAAATGGCACCAGTCATATAAACAGGCTGAATAATGATAAAAGCCGTCAATCCAGGACATAAATAGCACATGCCTGCCATCTGTGCCTCCCAGAAGAGAAAGAGAAAAGTAGTAGACTACGTTTCCTCAAGCATATGAGCTGAGAGAAAGCACCTCTGTGAAGAAAAACAGAAGTTCTACATGTAACAGGGAAGGAGGGTTCTCTTGGCTTGAGGCAGGCAATGGAATCGGAGAGGTACCTTTGGGAACAGAGCTTGCACTTGGCTCATGGAGCAAAGAGAGAGAAGACTTCCAGGACTCCCTCAGGTTCTCTCCTCCTTAGCCAGGGTAGAGAGGGCTCCAGCACTCAAAGTATAGACTGCTGATTCATAAAGACTGTGTAATCTGTTGCAGGGAGGTTGATTCTTTTGATTTTTTTTTTTTTTTGTCCAAGCAAGAATCCAGTTCAGGGTAAAGATTCTCCTGGTTAGAACCCCTGTGTGTTGTATGAGTGTGTGGTTGGAGAGGAATTCAGAGAAAAAATTCTGGGAGAACATTTCATCCAAGTGCAGAGAACAAAATTTGCATTACAACACTAGCAGCAGTGAGCTTGTCTTAGAGATGGGGAAGCAGAACAGTTTCCCAGAGCACTTAATTTAGGAAGGCATCCTAGCTAAATGGACCAAAATCAATGTAGTGATCAATAGTTATCATATAAAAAAGCCCCTGGCATAGGCCAAATGAGCCACTCTTACCTCTCCTTCCACCTTGACACTCTGCCCTCAGTCATTACAAAATGAAATTCTCCAAGATCAGATTATTTGTGCAGTTTTTTCTGAACAAAATAATTGATTTTTGATCGGGTGTTATTTGTTGTGAAACTTACAAACTTAAGCATATTTAGGCAAGAGACTGCTGTGGTGGGATAAATAAGGTGATCCATTTTAAGTGAATACACAAAAATACATTTGAAGCATATTTTCTTCATTCCAGTTAGCCCAGCTCTGCCTCAGTACTTCTGCATTGACAAATGATTGGAAATGAATCCATGGAGAATGTCATCTGATCCCAACAGGGTACTAGTATGATGTACTTAAAGAGCACTGAATTTACAAGCATGTACATTTCTCCCACGTGTTTCTATCCTTAAAATATTATAAACTGTGTGGTATGAAAAATATGGTAGGTCATTCAACTTTTCTCTTTGATACTATCAATTTTAAAAGCCATCAAATAAGATTTAGATGGAGGAAGGGAAAACCCTTTACAAATCTAATAGACTGAAATGCAATATTATATTTTGGGGACATGTCTGATCTCTGTGGTTAGTGGTTCTAACAGAATAGGTTTTGTGCATTAATTGTACAATGATACTTTGTTTCTTGCAAAGGAGAAAGTAACCAAAAGTTTCTTGATTTATTTAGTAATATCTATATATTTTGGCCACATTTTAGAGATTAAAGAAGTATATTAAATGGCACATGATAGTTGTTCTTATATCCAACACATCTATGCTGTTGAAAAGATATTATTGTAAGAAACATAACATATATTCGAAATGTTAAAGAAAAGTAACTATCATCATATGCTTAAAGTTGTATGATGATGATACCCTTGGCACCTTAGCCTTGGAAAACGTATTTAAAAATGGTGAAAATTGTGAAAAGGAAACATTTTAATCAATATTGATACATCTTTTAAAATCAGCAATCTGAAACAGTAAGATAATTTGCTATATATCACAGCTCAAGATATTTCCAAACTCATAACGTATATTTGCATATATAAATGTGTGCTTGAATTTCCTTAGTTTTGCGTTTCATATTTGGTAGCAAGTTAAAGCAGGACATATGGCCATATTTATGTAAACTGAAACTTCATTCACATGTCTATAAATTTCTTTGTCCTGAAAAAATCAAAATGCATATCAGCACTGTCTGGTAACCTTGAATACCCGTAGGCATATGCATGGGTGAGTCACAGAGGCAGTCATTCCCTCCAGATCATTAAACAGGGAAGAAAGGCCTCCTGATAACTTTATTAGACATGGTAACGTGTGCTATGCTAAGAGAGATTCATTAAGCCAAAAAGCAAAGCCATCTAATACGGAGCTCAGGATGAAGGGGTGAGGAATGACTCTTCCTGAAACCGACAGAGATAGTATAAAGGGGTTGCATGCTACCTAATCATTGAAGAAACAAGTTATGTTTATGTTTTGGTTCTTGATTTCATTCAGTCTAGCAGCTCTTGGAATCCTAAAAACAGAGGACAATCCTGGGGTCCTTCTCATTTTCCCTTGTCTGCACCTTTCTCCACAGCTTCCTCATCTCCCTGCTTCCTTCCATCCTGTCTCAGTATCAGGGGTGACTCTAATACTGCTTAGGACTAACTGCTCTGCAATACTTTAGAGTCAATTCATTAATTCACTATTGAACTCACTTGTATTCTGGACCCTTTGCCAAGGCACTCTCTGAGCACTGAGAAAGATTCTACAATGAATAAGAGCCGACCTCTGTTCTGAAGAAACCAATAAGAACACTAATGAAACACCACAATGGTGGGGGCAGGGTACGTGATCTGCACATCTAGATTGGGAATTCTGGTATGCTGGGGAGATTGAGCATTGGGTGTATATTTCTATGAGGTCCTGGTGGCCCCCTAAAATAAAATAATATGGACGGCTTTAGAAATGACGGCGAGACCACGACATGCTTAATGTAAGAAACTCAACCAAGGGAAAGAAACTCTTCCTTAGGCTGTGACCTGATTTGACAGAAAACATACCCTGAGTTTTAGAAGAAGAAAGGGATTTGGTCTCTGAATATTTCTTTTTTTTTTTTTTTTGCGATATATGATATGCTTTGAGGTTGCTCAATTATTCTCTGGACTACTTTTTTGCAGGAGGTGGGGTATGCTCCAAATTCTTTGATTATGATTTATAGGCCAGAGTAAGGAAAGAGGCCCATCCCACTCCACTTCAGCTTGGCCCTTCCCATCCTCTGCTCCAGGTGAGAAAAGCATTGAATCCCAGATGAGAACCAGAAGAACATTAATAGCGTGCCGGGGTGCCAGGGTCAGCATTTGAGATGATGACTGTGACAAGTCTTCCCTGGCAGGTACATGTAAGATTAATGGAAATGGATCAAAGAATAGCACCCGGGAAGATTGATCCCAGGAAGACTGGAAAGGCTGCCTCAGAATATTACTTGGAATTCTGTCATGGCAGCGAGGATTTGAAGGGCTAAGCATTCCAGGTGTTTTTTTTTTTGTTTATTTTTTTGTTTTTTGAGTGAGATCTGAGAGTCAAATATTATTTTAATTTCTATTGCTATTATTATCTATGTCCCCTAGTAATTCTCCACCAGCCTGCTGTGGTAAAGAGAAGTGAGAGCCAAAATGCTAAAACAATGCAAGAAGTAAATAAAGCCTATAAAATAAGAATAAACAATGTGATATAAAAGTTCTTATCTTTCCATCATTTTCAATTTCTCTTTCTGCATGACTCCCTAATAACTTTCCAGTGACTTTCTGTGAGAAAACATTTTCATAAGCATATTTATTCCTACTAGATTAGACTGGTTTTCATATTTGCTTTGATTGCACTGTTATGATCAAGAGCTAAAAATTTCCTCTCAGCATTAGATTATTAGATTTCTTCCAGAAACAGTCTACCTCTCTCCTTTTGCTCATTGTCAACTTTCTGAAAAAAAAATAAATAAAAGAAAAAGTAAACTTCTATCTCTTCACCATCCACTCTTTTCTTAACCTCTTATAATCTGAGTTCTTATGATAATTGTCCTTTTGAAACTACCTCCACCAACTTTTCTCAGAGCCTCATCCTTTCTCAGATTTTCTCTGTTTTCTATAATCGTTGTCAATGACATTCATGATATATGCCATTCTATTAAAAACTGCTATGTTTCTCTGTTTCTTTATTGATACACATTTCAAATGTCAAATAATCTTTTGTTGTGCTATTCCCATTACACAGAAAATTAACATTCAAAGAAGTTGTAAAATCTGCCAAAACTTCTGGCCTTGGGATTAGAATGCAAATTTGTTTACTTCCAGATCCCTAACTCTTTCCACCATTCTGTTGTGCCTAGTCTGTGATGCTGTATAATCCACAGTCTTATCACAACTACTAGAAGGAAGGGCTCGGCCAGGTCAGAATAACAAATAAAAAGCTTTGTATCCAGTGGAACAGATGGTGAGCTCTGCCTATTCTCCCTGCAGGAGAGACCCATCTGCTTATCTGGCTTGGCAGCCTTCAGGGGCCCCACCTGACACAGGACACTGCAGCAGGGATTCCCCTAGTCTTCCCAGAAAATGAAATCTTTTTGGATTGCTCCTTAGGTCTTTATAGGGCACATGGGAAACCTCCTAGGACATGACTCTTAATGGGCAAAGTTATATGGAGGGGCTTGTCTTAAGTAGGGACATGGATCTGCCCTAGGCTTTAGCTGGGTCTCTGTCCTGGCTACCTCAGAAGAGACTAGCCCTTTAGCCACATCAGGATCCCCCAAACCTTTGACTGATGTGTCCCCAGGGTACAGAGTCTTCTTATTTGTTGCAGCCAACTGAGGATCTACTCTCAAGAATCTATCTCATCCTCTCCAGCCACAAAGTCCCCCTCTCAAGGTGTCCCCTCCTGTGTTCTTAACTGTCATTCAGTTAGTGCCCCACCCTGGGATACTCCCTTCCCATCTGACCTCTTCTCTTCATGCTCTTATTCCCTAAGGTGGGTGCTTCTCAATGTCCTGACGGTTCCAAAACCTCTCCTCATTAAACTTCCCAGAGGGGCATGTCCATTCATGTCCCCTGAAAGCCGACAAACATTCGATACTTCCTCCGCATGAATGACTCCTAATCGCTCCCTCTCTTGAGCACCTGTCCTGCATTCCATAGCAGCACAAGAACCTCTCTACCTGCAGGAGTTTTAGACACTGCAAAAAACAGGTTTTCGTGTTTGCTGCTGAGCAGCCAGTGCACCCTCATAAGGCTGTTCCATGTCCAATAAATGTTTGCTGAACAAATAAATGACTGAGTCTAAAGAAATGAATGAGTCTCTTCCTATCTGTCCTCATTACCTTTCCTGATAAGCATGCCCATTCCCAAAGCTTCAATACCTCCTTCCTGTGAATTCGTGAAACAAATAAAGGAATGAATCTAAAACAAAACTCAGTTTTCCCTGCCCTTATCCAATACTCTCCCTGCCACTGCCCTGTCATCATAGCACAGAAAAAAGAAACAGGCTTTAAAATCACACCAAATTAGTTCGAACCTTGGTTCAATCTCTTAATAAGATGCAGCCTTGGGCAAGTTACTTAGCTTCCTTGAGCCTTCTTCTCAATAAAAAACAAATTAAATTAAATTAATTTTTTAAGAAGTCATAGAGAAGAATAATTACTCTGCATGTTTATTATAAAGATTAGACAGTATGTGTAAAATGCCTCGATGCCACTCTTATACATATTTATCAGGTCTAATTCCTAACTCTCCTATTTCTTTTAAAGACACATTAGCTACCTCATTTAACCTTCACAAAAAACCTACAAAGTAGGTAGGTTTTATATCTCTACTTTGCAAACGAGGAATCAGAGGGATCTAGAAAGCGACTTATTTGTCCAAGGTCACAACAAATCAAATCCAAGGCAGTATTACTCCAGAGCTCATACAACAAACCACCACATTCTTAGATTGTGAGCTCACTGAGATAAAAATTCAGACCTCATAAAAATTGATAAGCTACATGGCTCCAAATAAGATGGGTCTTTAGAAAGTGGTCCCCACTTACTGAAGTACTAAACAAATATGTTTACCTGTTGAAATGTGACCTCCTGGTTCAATGCTAAGCTATCTCAGGAGAAAGTCTGTATCTCCAACAATGCCAAGTGCAATATAAATAATAAATATTTTTGCCTTAAAGGTTAGATTATGATGTAATAAAGAAAACATATTTATGAATGATTTTCCAAAGATATTATGGGCATTACGTGAAAGAAGAATTTTAAGGTAAGGAGAAAGGAGAAACAGAAGTAATTCAAAGGGAACATTCCTCATTGAAAATTGTGTAATTCAACATCCCTGAAACCAAGCAATAATTTCTTGATCAGAATAGCGAATACATGATTGGAAAATTGTCCTGCTAATTGAGGATGAAGCAGTTGCACTGGATGAAAAGAAATCATCAGGAATGTTGGATGTTTTCTAAAAGAAGCTAAAAAATGCATTATAGTTCCAATTGTGGATAGAAATTTAATGAATTTTAAACAGGGTGAAAAGGTGTGAATAATTGTTTTGACACTGGGTGGGGTAGCTTTTAGTCATCTCAATAACTATAAACCTAATTGAAGGAAAGCAGAATGGCATATCAGGAACAGGGGGATACAAAACCAAATGGAGGAAAGCAAATTGATTGCTCATATGAGAAATTAGTACTGTAAATTACCTAGAGAGAGTTTCAGATGAAATGAGGAACAAAAATAATATTTTAGAAGAGAGATGCCTGACTCCAAAAGCAAGAAGAACTGTTCAAATACAGAATGTTGTTGAAAACTTAAAAATAAAAACCTGAAGTGAACTATTTTTTTCTTAAAAGATACAGATATACATAATAAAATATGATTGCTTAATTTGAGTTCTACTAATTTATAGTTACATGCTTCCAGTGATAGATATCGTATAACCTGCAGAGTTTGGTTATAGTTGGAAACTGAAAATTCAGAGGAAAAATTTCTAAGTAAAAATATTAAGACTGTTTTCTGTGCCAAGGAATAGTAAGGAATGTGAAAGACATGTTTTATGGGCCCTGAAAAAGCTCACAATTTTACTTGGAAGTAAAGTTACTAGAGAAATAACAGAAGCATGACCTTTCTCTGATATAACTTGATAAACTTTCTAGCTAGAAGATGACAGACAAGAAAGTCAAGGTTAATTTGGGAGATGTCTGTAGAATCATGTGATCATTAAAGTTCTGGTAAGAATAAGAAAAGAGAAAATGACATGAAGGATTCTGACATTGAAAAAAGTAGCAATGAGAAAGTACTTTTCACATTCTAAGTTTGTGAATAAAAAATTTGGGAAAAGAAGTATTGGGTAATGTTGTTAATGCTTCTATAATACCAAGATGGTTATTATTTCGTCAAGATGAATATCTTATTGAATGCATCAAGAATATCCACCTTCACAAAAAGAAAATAATTTGGAGGAAGTCACTTAATCTTGCTGTGCCTTAGCTTTCTTAGCCAACTAGAGGGTTTATTTTCCTAACCACTATAATATAAACTGCTATATTTTCCTCTGGTATTAACATGTTATGCTTGTGGAATAACATGGCTACCTAAGAAAAAAAGTTACAGGTAAATTAAATCAGAGTGTTGGAAAGATCCCAAAGCATTTATCAGACTGAAGGCAGTATCGGAAATATGCAAACGGGGATTCTGAGAATGTAATTCTTGGGTCTGTCCTTCAAACAGTATGATATTGGGTTTGACATGCATGCTAGACACATGTTTTTTTCAGGATGTTACTGGAACAACAGAAACTCTGATGAATGGTGTCAGATTCGTGAAATAATAGGTCAAAGGCTTGAGTTATCACAAGTTATTATGACAATAACTCTCAATAATCATGACCTTAACTTCTACAATATAATTTTAAGAAAGTCAGATATTGAAGACATTTAAAATGTTCCTCTTTGGCACGTGCAGATGGGAAGAGGGGTGAAAAAAATCTAAAATTTCAAACTATCCTAATGAATTTTTTAATTTTCATGATAATTTCACCATGCATTAAGATGTGTTTTAAGTGGACTTTCATAAGCTTGTGTAAGGTTGACCTGGAAGATTTAAAAACCACTTCAGTTTAGTCAGTGTTTGCCAGGTCTGCCATAGGCATCATAGATTGGAGTATATTTAAATACCATTAAAATGTACTATTGCATAAGATAGGTCTGCTCGTTTCTTGTCCTGAGGCAATTCTGTCTCATTGGTTAGTCAGACTCAAATCAGGTATTATCAAACAGAACTGTCACATCTTTGATATCTGTATTGTTCACTGGTTACCTGGAGCTAGGGAAGGAATCAACAATAATATAGACATTGATGGAGAGAGTTATAAACAGTCTAGACCAGGAATCACAAGGCCCAGTTTACAAATAATTAACAGTGAGACCAAAACATGTCCCTCAGTTCTCTCTTCATTTTGAATAAGACTAAATGATCTGTTCTTTTTTTATTTTAATTTTATGACCTTATGCGAAAGGCTGGAAACCTAAATTGCCAAGATCTAATGGAATCTATAGAATTTCAACAAGATTTGGGAATTTCATCAACTATGTGACACATAAAAGTCAGACAGCCATGCATGCACCATATTGGGTATGGGATCTCAGGACTAAAACAAAATAATATGTCATCCCAGGTTGATAAAAGGGAAAGTGAGAGTGAACATCTTTCACATGCCACATCCTCAGACAAGATTTTAGCATCCTTAAAAATTCCACTGGAAGTTAGAGTAAATCATGTCTCCTCAACTTTTTTTTCTTTCAAGCTCCATAGACAGCCTCTGTATTTAAATTTCAATTTTGTTTATCTTTAAAGATTTCTTCACCGTTCAGAATTTCTTTGAATTATCATTCACTTTCCAATAGGATGTGGCACGTGGAAGATGTTCACGCTCTTTCCCTTTTATCAACCTGGGATGTCATATTTTTTGTTGTTGTTTTGGTCCTGAGATCCCACACCCAATATAGTACATGCATGGTTATCTGTATTTTTAAATTTTGTACATTATTTTTCACACCACAGAAGAGCATTATCAAAAGGAAGCTTGCTTGTTTCCTTTCTCTTCTGTTTATTTTTTTCCTTTCTTCCTTTCTTCTTTCTTGCTTCCTTCACCCTCTCCTCTTCCCTCTCGCCCTCTCTCCCTCTCTCTTTCTCCCTCTCGGTTTCTCTTCTTCCCCACTCCCTCCTTTCCTTCCATTCTTATAATATTATTGAGGGCTCGGGTACACTTTCTATTCTTTATAGAATAAAAGGGAACATGGATTCTGGCAAAGCAGAAAACAGATTTTAATGACCCAGAATTAAATGAAAGCACTTCTGAATCTCATCTATCTCTTCCTGTGGCCCTTTAATCTCCTCCCACACTTACATACTGCTTAGCATGTGTGATCACAGGACCAACTATGGAGATGGCTCCTCCCTCTTTGATTTATGTTGTTTAATAGATTCTAGCCATGGAACCAGGAGGAACAGAACAGAAGACATAGTGTGCGCCTTACATTTCCTTAGTCCCTGCTAACATCTTCCAGCCAAAAACCCTTTGAGCAATCAATTGCTAATAACATAATTCTTAAAATCTCTTCTCTGGTAGAGATCTCCCATCTGCTTTCAAGCACCATTCCCGTTACAGAATCAAATTATTATTTACAATGAACTATGAGGCAATTACATGCAGAACTTTTCCATCTTCCTTTGTTAGAATACAGAGAGGTATGTAGCAGTGGAAGCACATCCAGTATTTTGAATTTTTAAAAACACCATGTGTTTTGATCATATGCCCTATGACTGGACTAGGGGACCAGCTACAGGTTTAAAGCAGTGAGGCTGTTTGAAGGAAGCCAGTAAAACTTAATGAGAATGCTGGGCTCTAGCATCAAAGGACGTAGCTGGCTCAGAAAGGCTGTAAGGGCCTGGGCAGAGAAAGACTTTTACATCTTGTGCTGCCTCTTGATAATCTGATTCTGGATGCTTTGCCCAACTTTCCTTAAGGGGGAACAAAGAAAGAATGAAAAAAAGAAAAAAACTAAGCACACAGATAGGAATCTCTTTTGACCCACTTTTTTCTTCCATTTTAAGAGTATTTTGTTTGTTGTTTTGTTTTGCTTTTGATCAGGTAGGTGGTAGTGGTAGAAAATTCTTACCTCTCTTATCTTTTTAGGATAATTAGGGTCACTCAGAGTGATATGTTAGAACTGCTAGATAACTTTTGAGAAAGGATTTTAAGATAACTTTATATGAAAAATAAATTTCTATGTTTGCAGCCACTACCACATAAGGATATTCGCTCAGAACTTAGATCTTATTGTGGAAACGGACACTGAAGTATACAAAGTTAATCTTCACTTGACGGATGAAAAACCTAGAGTTTATAGACCTTAAGTAAAATGCACTGGGTTACGCTTCACACATACTGGTCAACTTTTATAAATGTACAGTCTAAATGATTAAAAGCTGCATTCTGGGAAGCCAGTTTCTTACTTCTTTCATGCTCCCCACTACTTGCGCTCTGCACTCCTTCTAATTCTGATCTGAAGAATAACAATATCTGGTTTGATTGCTTTGTTTGGGTAGAAATACGTACATTTTGCTTGCATTGGTATTTTTGATTCTTCCTTCTCCAAAACTCACCACGTCATCTTGATTCTTCATCTGACTGTATCTCCTACTTGCTCTGTTTCAATATATTGACATAGAGGCTTAGGCTCTTTTCTCCCTTTATTCCTATTAAATGCTGATCCTATCACGGACCTTTCTGGAACTCTCCATGATACCCAATAATAAATAGACTTTGTTAGAGTGAAGCCCTTGCATCATTGCATCTGTATCACCTTAAATTTTTGCCAAAAATGTGGGTCTACTGTTAAATCAGAAGTGGAGAGGGACATAAATCTGTACTCTAACAAGCTCCCGGGTGATGCTGATACATAAAACTTTGAACCACTGACCTACAGGGTAAAATCCAATTCCCTTCTTGCAGCAGTCATATCTTGCCATCATTTTATCCATTTTAACATCATTTTCCCCAATTTTTATCCAGCACCATTGTTCACCTCTTCTCCCCATGCATCTTTTCTCTAGCTACATTAACTCCCAGCATCCCTAACACATCATGTATTCTTTAACCTGTGCCATTTCTCCAACTTTCCCCATCTCAACTTTGTAGCTCATTTCCTTGTTAACATGGAGACATACTGCTTTTTTCTCAATGCCAAGCTCAAATATTACCTCCTTGAGAAAGCCTTTCTTTGAACACTTTGAACACTACATTGCCATAGAATGTAGCATAAATCTCTATTACAGAACTTATCTCATTGGAATGTAACTGAAATGAATACACTCAAAGACTATAGAACACCTACTATGGCCCAAGTTCCTGCACTAAAGAAATAAAAGTCACAATCTACTCTCAAGAAAATTATTGCCCAGTTTTTCTCAACCAGAATCTTCATCTGAACAACAGAAAACAGAAAATGATTTGAGTAACTATTTTCTCAATTCTCCCAAGGATGGTATATGGCTAGCACTGTTACCTACAATGGATGTCTTAGGACATTAGGGCTTAATCTTCTTAAGAAACTCCAGTTTAAGTGAAAAAGCAGAATAAGGGTATCTAATTGCTTATATGTTTATCTCTCCTATATCATGTCTGAATTCCTCTTCTATCCTTACGTGGTATACACATAAAATGGAATATTACTCAGCCTTAAAAAAGAAGAAAATCCTGTAACGTGACAACAACGATGAACCTTGAATGAAGACATTATGCTAAGTGAAATAACCAGTCAGAAGGACAAATACTGCATGACTCCACCTATATAAAGTATCTAAAATAGTTTAACTCTTAGAAGCAAAGGAAAGAATGGTGGTTGCCAGGGGGTTGGAGGAGGGAGAAATGGGGAGTTGCTAATCAAGAATTAACAAAATTTCAGTTATACAAGATGAATAAATTCTAGAGATCTGCCGTACAATACTGTAACTATAGACAACAATACTGTACTATACATTGAAAACTCTGCTAAGAGCGTAGATCTTGTGTTAACTCTACTTACCACAATAAAATAAAAAATAATAATGATAAAGAAAAGTTGCATACATTAGAGTACATTCATTTGGCTAGATGACTTTTTCCCAAGCCACCCGTCAATTCTCCAGTCAGTTCTTCCCTCTTAGTCAGACTGAAAATTAAAGAATAATAAAGTTGTAGAGTTGAAAAAAAGAAGGGTGTAACTCAAAAATCATAAGTATTACTTCAAGCAAAACTAATATGAATGTAAAGGTCTTCTCTACTATACTTCTGGGTATCTCACTTCAAATTTAATTGCTTCCTGAGTTAGGTGTATTTCAAAGATGAAAAGAAAGTTTATTAAGACTGCAAGTAAAATATTATGAAGAGAAAACAATGCTACATTTTCCTGGGTGGAAGGTGATGGTGGTTTTTTCAGTGTTATTGTAATCTAATAAAGCCTAATTAATTTAGCTTGAATATGTTTTCAAGAATAAATAGACTCTAATTACAAATTTAAGGTAAGATAATGGAAAAATATAAAAAATGCCACAAAATCCTGGTGTTCTAAAGAAATTTTGAGAGTGTCTGTGATACCTGCTGCTTCTATTGCAAAGTCTGCAGCCACCTGGCTTCAGACAGAGTTGTCTTTTTATAAACATGACATAAGTGCACACTCACACTCTTCCTGGGAATAATGGTGTCCTTATTTATGTGTTAAAGGCTTTGTTCATTTATTCATCAAAATCCAGGCCAGGAGTGCTTGAGTTTACAGAGGTGCCATACTTCGTGGATGCCTCTAGGGGGCTCTTTAGATAATAAAATTCATTTGCAGAAGCAGCATTTCCCTAAATGGTCCCTAATGCCTCAAATCCCCAGCTGTCTAATTTATATCCAAGGACGAGCTTACTTTCTTTAGGGCATAACCCATTATATTACAAAGTCGTTAAAACAGAAATAAATGTATAGAAATCTGTTTAAGTTAGCAAATTGTGGTAAGGTAAAATAATCCTATATAAACCGTGGCCTAAAAATAAAGAGTATATATGGAATTCAGCCTAAGAATATTACCATGCAAAAATGATAATTAACCTAAGTCAACCTGCACACAGTGATCTTCCGCATTTTGGCAAGAGAAAGAATTTTGCTATGAAAGCAGTACTCTAAAAATCAAATAAAAGGATAGGAGACCTAGTTTTAAATTGTTATTAAAACACATAGGCATTTTACTTTAATGGTCATGGGCTTAGTTCCAACTATTTCAGAATCAAAAGCTTATTACTTGGATAGTAAATATACTTTATTCCAAGACTGTAGCTGTCCCTAATTTGGTTCGTTAAGGAGGTTATTCCTGTGTGTGTGCACGTGGCTTATCTGCCCTCAGTACGATCAGATGAGAAGATCCTGACTTCCGTCTTCGGAAAGAAGGCCAAGCCCATCTAGGAGCTTGGAGAGAATTAAGAGTTTTTGTGGGATCTTGATGCTTTGAAACGCTGACACACTATCTGTAAGCTTCAGAGCCCCTCCTGAGCTACTAAATTGTAGAGTGCTTTACATATTAACATTTCTAAAATCCAGATTTGGGTTGCAATTGAAATGCATACTTATCCAGGTTACATGGCAGAGTTTAGTGATACATAAAATAACTGTGCACCACCATAGTGAATGATGTCAATAAATACGGTGATTGAGGTGCTCTAGCTCAAAGACTCAAAGTTTAATATGCATATAAAATCATCTGGGGATCTTATTAAAATGTAGATTCTGATTCAGTAAATCTAGGGAGGGGTGAGAGTCTTCTCATCTTTAATGAGCTCCCAGGTGATGCTCATGCCGCTGGTTCACAGACCACACCTTGTGTAGCAAATCTCTAAGTGGGCTAGGAGTTGTAGATGGGTTTTATTTCCTTTTAAACTACATAAAAACTACAGCTGTTAGTTGCATGCTCTTGTTTCATAATTGCTCCAATGTATGTTCCACGTAATTTTATATGAATATATTTATTCAGAAATAATAAACCAAAAATTATTAAGTAATAAATAAAGGTAATGAAGGATTGATTTCAATCCTTGATGACCGGATGCTAGAGAAGAAAATGTTAACAAGTAAGGGCAATTTACTCTTTCAAACCAGCACTTAAGACTCAGGTAGAGACTGTGCTTGGTTAGAGGTGGTGAAGACAGGCAGAGAAGGCAGCAGTTGTTTCCAGAAAGTAATGTTAATTGGAATCCGATGATGACAATAATAACATTCTTAAAAACTAAAAGAATAACTTGTATTTGAACTATAAAGTGACTACTCCAGTTGGTTCCTTAACAAGATACTCATATTTTTTGTAAAAATTCTAAGTTTCTTAATTGTCTTTATGAATTTTTGATATATCAGCAGGTGGATGTCATAATTTAGTATAACAAAATAAGAAGGCACACTGAGCTTGGAGTTGATAAACAGAGGTTTTCTTCTGACTTCTTTTACATATTAGGGATGCATCCTCGATAACGTTAAATCCATAACTTGTGATCTCCAAGTTAACTCAATTTCCTCACAAAGCTGTTACCACAGTTAAATAAAATAACTTTTAAAATGAGATAATGTTGCAAAATCTCATAAAGTCATCTGCAATCAGGACAATCCTCGTACTTGTAGGGTCAGGGCAAAATGAAAATGAGGAGACCCTTGTTCAAAGGTTATTAAGAATTTCAAGATGGCAATAAGAAAATATTAAATAAACAGAGGGGTACTTCTATGTGTGGGGACTTGTGTGACTACACAGGTCCTATGTCCATGAACAGTCCTGTCTGCAATATAATTCTAGCTAATATTCACTATATCAGGAGAGTATTCACAGAGCTTATATTCTATTGAGATATTACAATATACCAGGTACTACTCTCAGTGCTTCAATTACATAGTCTCACTTAATCCTTTAGACAGGAAAATATTAAAGCATAGAAACATTAAATATCTTGTCTCACGTCATATAACTACCAAGTCTAGAGAGCCAGGGTTGGAATACACGTCTGTCTGGTTCTAAAGCTGTTCCTCTTAACTGATTTAATGTCATGAGTTACTTACATGAGCCATTCATTATCCCTATTTGATCCAAATTTAGAAACTTAGGCTTAGAAAAATAGTTATTTGTTTGAAGGGCAATTCACTTATCATGACCTTGCCTAGATGACCTATGTCAACTTAATCATCTTATGTCCCTGATACGTCACAAAGACCCTGGTACATAGTACACAGTCATGTAATACATATAAAACTGAACACTCAGAATCAACAATTTTTCTGTGCTCAGAATATTTACTCAACAAAGATAAAAATTTCATTTTCCTATTATTCAAAATCACATGCTTCTGAATAAGAGAATTATTTTCATTTTAAAGTAATTAATTTGTTCTAAATGTTTCAATAGTGATGATTTTCCTGAAAAAAATACCAATTGCCATGCACAGAAATGATTTTCTTGCAAACATAAGCACTTTAATCCAAAGAACTAAAGAGTATATCATCTCATAATAAAAATTAAGAAGAAATTCAAAATATTCATTTTCTTTTGGATGGATTTCGTATTTCTTAAAAATATGGCTCAAACTTGGTAAAGTAACAAACTTACTTTTTTTTTTTTCATATTGAGACAGAGTCTCACTCTGTTGCCCTAGCTAGAGTGAGTGCCGTGGCATTAGCCTAGCTCACAGCAACCTCAAACTCCTGGGCTCAAGCGATCCTCTTGCCTCAGCCTTCCCAGTAGCTGGGACTACAGCCATGCACCACCATGCCCGGCTAATTTTTTCTATATATTTTTGGTTGTCCAGATAATTCCTTTCTATTTTTGTTTAGTAGAGACGGGGGTCTCACTCTTGCTCAGGCTGGTCTCGAACTCCTGAGCTCAAACGACTCGCCCGCCTCCCGCCTCGGCCTCCCTGAGTGCTAGGATTACAGGCGTGAGCCACCGCACCTGGCCACAAACTTACATTTAAATGAAACTTTTTTTTTCTTTTTCTTTGCAGTGTGTATTCTAATCCTTCATGTCATTTTATCTTTCCTATTCTTTTCCAATCCTGAGAGTGGAACTAATTCATTGTGCTTCAGTCCCATATAATATCATACTCAGTATAGAGCTGAGTGAAGAGAGACAAAGGGTAACTCAGATTACTTTATTACCCGATCTTTGAAATTATTACCAATTTCCTCTGGCAGCCTTTGCTGTTTTTCCAGAACAATTTTTCATATTTCACTTATGGAGCTTGTATTATAATTTTGGATTTCTTCATTTGGCTCTCCCTCTAGATTTCTGAATGTATTATCTTATCTATGTGTCCCAAGTGTCTAGCACAGAGCCTGGCACATCCTAGGTATTGATTAATGTCAACCAACTGAATGCACACATGCAAGTGTTAATATGCATAAGCAATTGGAGCAATTTAAACAAGATATTCCAGTAGGTGCTAAAATTAAGAAGAAATGTTCAGTCTTAGACATTGTTCATTACTGCTTTCTGCTGGGCTGAAAAATGTCATATTCTATGAAATGTATCAAGTCCTCAGAATTAAAATGTCACTGAACCCCTACCAGACCATGTTATGCTAGCTTGGTATTTGAAAGCACTACAATTCATTATGCCAACTGCTGATACAGTTCCAGGCTATGGGGCATCTGTCGAAACCGATGGGAAATAAAAATCTGCGGTTCCCCTGAAACGAAGAATGCTATGTTTAAAAAGCTGAATTCCAGAGAAGAACTCACCAGATGCTTTGTGGACTAAAGAGCTGAGTTCCAGTTCCTTGGGGACCTGAGCAGATGGGACTCCCTGAACCCAATCTCGAAGAGGAGTGTCTATGGCAAGGTGCCTGGATTCTGCCCCAATTGCTCATTTCTCTTGCCCCCCAGGCTACGATGCACAGAAGTGAACTTAGCCTTAGCAATGTGCAAAGCTAACACTTCACAGAAATCTAGAAAGTACTCCCAAATGTGTTTTCTGTGCATCCCTGTGTGTATAGTTGGCTACACAGTACAGCAAATTGTAGCAAGTATTATTATTTATGTATTTATGCCCTTAGAAGAGGTAGGCTGTGCAGGCTTCCAGAGTGGGGACAAGACTCACAGAAGTAACAGCTTAGTACCAATTAGAACTGTGTGTGTGTTGGGTCAGGGCGGGGGGTGGAGGGTGTTCCGCTGAAAGCTCATATATAGCTAAGCATCTGAGAAATTTTTCCTGTTCCTTCTCTCGCCTTCAGATCTTACCTTTTCTGACATCCTAGCAATCTAAGCCGTATTTTAGGTTTTCTTTCTCTCAAGACTCCTGTGAAGCTCATTTCATCTAATTTTATCATTATAAAATACAGAATGAAGAGAGATAAGTGATTACACTATGACACGGAAGCCACATAGGGTAGCTGTTAAGGGCAAGGATTCTGTGTTGGATTATTTGGGTTAGAATCTTGGCTTTGCTACATACAAATTGTTTTCTCCAGGTCAGTTACCTAACTTCTCCTGTCTCCATGTCTTCATTTGTCAAATAGGGATTGTATTAGTGTGCACCTATTGTCATGCTCAAAGTATTTCCTTTGAATTTATAAAGCACTGAAAAATGATGGTGTATCACTCTATGTAATTTAATAATAAAAGCAGTACTAAGATAAAATAACAGAAATTCACCAAAAATTGTTGCTTTCTTCTTCCTTGACTCCCTTGCTAACATGTTTAAAGTACTGAATGTCAAATTATTTCACACAGTTTCATGAATTTATGTTCTAAAAGTAAATTGTTTACTGTGTTCTTGATGCCCTTAGGCACACGCCTATTGGGTAACTCACTGGATATTGTATGAGACATAAAACATGCTTAATGTGTTATTATTATTACTCTGTAATATGCTGACTCTCTTACCCTCCAGGGAGAGCTTTGACTCTTCGTGTCCATTTGTATAGTGCTTAGAACCTTCATAGGCACACTTGGGCACCACAGAGTTTATGCCATTGTTTGGATGCTCTGACTCAGGCAATGTGCTCTACTAGCAAGACCATCAACTCAGGGATGGAAATCAAGGTCAGGGTCCAATCCTCCCACTCATAGCCATGAGTTCTGCTGAGATCTCAAAAGTCCTTATTTGTATAACAAAACTATTATTATTATTACCTCACATAGTTCTTGGGAAGACCCCTAAAAGGAAACGGGGATTTCTGTGGTCTGCTATTCCATACATGAAAGGAGGCAAGGGTAATCAGCCTCTGTTTGCATTTTAGTGCTGGCCCTTTAGTACAGAGTGAAGAGTTGAAATACATTTCAGTATTTCCAAGATCTGGAAGAAACTAGGCTGGACCTATAATAAATCAGGTTAATGGTATATGAGAATTTGTCAAAATATACTCCATCATGTTTTCTTGTTAAAGCTTTAAAAGCAAATCTACCACCATCCATGTTTTAAATCAGGTGCAGAAATTTATTTTCTGTATAGACCTGAACTTCTGCCCAAAACACTGTAGGCCCATTTGCCTACACTCCAGACAGACTAAACAATACTCTCTCTCAGTCACTAAACCAAGATTCTGCCTCTAGGAAGGCAGCCCAGAGCAAGCAGAGAATTGTCATTCAGCCCCAGGGCATCCTCTCTAGTGCTTGCTAAGACGGAACAGAGTGGCCAAAGAACTTAGCCTAAATACACATTATAATTATTACAAGAATATGGCTATTCTATAAGTCAGCTCATTTCAGCTAAAACAACAAAATGGCATACTATATAGTGAATATCTGTTTCTGCATCAAACAATTTTAATATAAAAGTTAGGCTTTAGCCACAATCAGTTAACTGGTCAAAAATTGAGTCTCCTCTCTGTATCAGCCAGGACAATGTGTACATCCTTGTGTTAAGGGAATTCCTTTGTGTTTTCTCATGCCCATCTGTGGGCATTAGCAAAATCTATCTTAAAATGGTTCATTCAAGTGAAAACATATTACCACACAAAATCAAGGTAGTATTATCTATAGTTACATAATAATACGGTAAGTAAAAATATGTGGATCTGTATGGAAAATGTTATGGCAAAAGTGAAGCGGGGAAGCAAAAAGCAATTCTCTTCCCTAAAGAGTGAATGAGACGTGTGGAAAGGTCAATGTA
This sequence comes from Propithecus coquereli, assembly GCF_000956105.1. Lineage (NCBI taxonomy): Eukaryota > Metazoa > Chordata > Mammalia > Primates > Indriidae > Propithecus > Propithecus coquereli. Next base: position 1,535,119 of record NW_012137858.1, on the reverse strand, counting down.
AACAAATTGTGAAATGCTACCAACCAATATGTTGACTGTGACAACATAATAAGAAAAGAAAGTCAGTTAGGGACCTCAACAAGGAAGAATCTAGAGGAAATAAAAACCCAGGGAGAGGTTGTTTAATCATGACTTTGGAGCCCATATGAGGAGGTCCCTGCCAACTAAAGAAGTCCTCCCTTCTTCCATATGGCATGATTTACAGATGTCACTGAAGAGCTCTCTATCCTCCAAGTTCCTGCCAGGTCAATTTTTCCATCAGGTCACAAAGTCTTTTATTTCAAAATTGGAAAATGATCTAAAATTCAAATTCTGCCAGGAGGTTTTGTTCTTATGTGTAAATTACAGGTACTCTATTCTTCTCTGAGCAAAGAGAACAGCACGTTTGAGGACCCAAATTTGGTGAGCTGGGTCTACCAGAGAAGGGGATAAATTGAGAAGCCTTCACAATTTTCTAAAGTTTTCTGTTGTCCAAAAGAGAAAAAGAAAGGATTAAGGGGCATTTACACAAAGGAAATACAATATTTCACCTCTTTCCCAGTACTGATACTTGTACACAGTGGCATGGCCATTGCATATGGCAGAGGGGACCATCCTGATTACATTTAAAAAGCAACCATTTTTTTTTCCACAGAGGGATAAAATGCTTACATAAGATAGGATATTTTCCGAACCTTATCCACCTTATAGCATCTTCCAGATTTTTAGTGATAAATGTTTCTAAGTGTAATTAAAGGCTGAGCTGATCTAATTAGGTTGATGACATTTTCAGTAGGGATTTAATTCCCCATCCTAGCACCTCACTCAATTTTCTTTTTCTTTAGAATACTTCCTTAGGCTCAATCCTAGCAACTTTAAGTGGCAGCGTTCTAAATTACCTCACACAGGCAGTGTGTCTCCATTGTAAAATCCCCAGCAGGTATATATGACTAAAAACAAACTTCAAATAAAGGATTCTAGGTTGTTTTATTGAACACACAATCCTTTCCTACCTCTTCAGTTTCATTTCCTTACTAACAAACTATGCTAAATAATTTTTAGTGTGCAGGACGGAAATAGGTGTTTCAAAGCATTTTGGAGGCAAAAAGAGACTAAGAAATACATAATAGCAGGAGCCAATATCGAGGAAAGATTAATAAGGGAACAGCATGACCTTTCCTGGAAGGTCACA
>NW_012137858.1:1531810-1532488 GCF_000956105.1 Propithecus coquereli | reverse complement strand
GAGGTTAGACTTGGAGAATGATTTTCAGGATCGTTCCTATTCAAACTCTCTAAAATCTCTTCTACGACCTCAGACAAGGTATCATTAGAAACTCCTTCAGGACTGGTAATCCTAAGAAGGATTACACACAAAACTGAAATAAAAAATGTTATGAGCCGATAAATGAAACCATAATTAAAATTTCATACATGCAATGTGCTGCAGGCCAGGAAGTCTAAGATACAATTTAGGAAAATTTACATAGGCCTATTGTTAAGAGAGATTCTGTGAGAACATGGGCCTATTCCTCTCTTTGCAGTAACTGAGCAAAGCTGACCTATCTGAAATAAGGGGATTTAACTCAAAATCCATGATACTTTGTCACTATTTCATTTCACACGTAGGAAGAGCAGAACATTCTAAATAGATAGCATTTCAGACACGGATGGAAACTATGAACTATTAAAAGGCCCCGATTGAGGTATGTTTTGATTTATAGACTGTGTCTGTATCTATCCACCATCTAATGTGCAGGAGGAAATAAAGTGAAAAAGATTACACAAATCAAGAAAAAACTGGCAGTGCTTGCTCCAAACACATACCCGTTTTGTTCTTATGTGTAAATTACAGGTACTCTATTCTTCTCTGAGCAAAGAGAACAGCACGTTTGAGGACCCAAATTTGGTGAGCTGGGTCTAC
>NW_012137858.1:1527889-1531760 GCF_000956105.1 Propithecus coquereli | reverse complement strand
TATCTATCCACCATCTAATGTGCAGGAGGAAATAAAGTGAAAAAGATTACACAAATCAAGAAAAAACTGGCAGTGCTTGCTCCAAACACATACCCCAGCTGTGGAAAAGAGAGAAGTGGGAAGTGCCCAAGCACTAAAGAAGAGTGATTTGTATCCCAACCCTACAGAGACAATAGCATGACTGAATCCTCCTTTTATGGACTTACCAGCTGCAAACTAAATGTCACTTGGGAGACCACCTGACATTTTTTTTGCTATTGTGGTTTTTGTGGTTGAAAGGCCAATGTAGTCTATGGCCATACCACCTTGAATGTGCCCGATCTCATCTAAAAGGCCAACATAAAAAAAAAAGAGAGGAATAATTTAATCAAGCTCCATTTATTTATTTTTATTGTTGCTGTGACTGCCACTGGTATCCTCTTCACAAATTCTATGCCTAGGCCAATGTCTAGAAGAGTTTTTCCAACATTTTATTCCAGAATTCTCATGGTTTCATGCCTTATATTTAAGTCCTTTATCCATCTTGAATTAATTTTGGTGAGTGGTGAGAGATATGGATCCTGTTTCATTCTTTTGCATGTGGCTATCCAATTTTCCTAGAACCATTTATTGAATAGGGATTCTTTTCCACAGTATACATTGTTGTCTGCATTGCCAAAGATCAGTTGGCTGTATTTGGATGGTTTTATATCTGGATTTTCTGTTTTGTTCCATTAGTCTATGTCTCTATTTGTGTGTCAATATCACGCTGTTTTGGTTATTATAGCCTTGTAGTATAGTTTGAAGTCTGGTAATGTGATGCCTCCCAATTTGTTCCTTTTGCTTAAGATTGCTTTGGCTATCCGGGCTCTTTTGTGGTTCCACACAAAGTGTAGAATTATTTTTTCTAGATCTGTAAAATATGACATTGGTATTTCAATGGGGACTGCATTGAATCCATAAAACACTTTGGGTATGATGGACTTTATAACAATGTTGATTCCACCGATCCATGAGTATGATATGTTTTTCCACTTGTTTGTATCATCTGTGATTTCCCTCCTCAGTGTTTCATAGTTCTCTTTGTAGAGATCTTTCACCTCCTTGGTTAAGTATATTCCTAGGTATTTTATTTTCTTTGTAGCAATTGTGAATGGTATTGAGTCTTTGATTTGACTCTCAGCTTGAGTGTTACTGGCATATAGGAATGCTACTGATTTGTGTACATTTATTTTGTAATCTGAGACTTTCCTGAATTCATTTTTCAATTCCAGGAGTCTCTTGGCAGAATCTTTGGGGTTTTCTAGATCTAAGATCATATCATCTGCAAAAAACGATAGTTTGGCCTCCTCTTTCCCAATTTGGACACTCTTAATTTCTTTCTCTTGCCTGATTGCTCTGGCTAGGGTTTCTAGCACTATGTTGAATAGAAGCGGTGAGAGTGGGCAACCTTGTCTTGTTCCAGTTCTTAGTGGGAATGCTTTTAACTTTTCCCCATTCAGTTTAATGTTGGCTATGGGTTTGTCACATACGGCTTTTATAATTTTAAGATACATTCCTTCTAAACCTAGTTATGTTGTGGGCTTTTATCATGAAAGGGTCCTCAATTTTGTCAAATGTTTTTTTCTAAATCTATTGAAATGATCATATAATCTTTGTTTTTGCTTCTATTTATGTGGTGAATCACATTTATTGATTTATATTTGTTGAACCATCCCTGCATCCCTGGGATGAAGCCTACTTGGTCATGGTCTATTATTTTTTTTAATATGCTGTTGAATTTGGTTTGCTAGTATTTTATTAAGGATTTTTGCACCTATATTCATAAGGGATACTGGTCTGTAGTTTTCCTTTCTCGTTGTATTCTTTCCTTGCTTTGGTATTACAGTGATATTGGCTTTATAGAATGAGTTGAGGAGGATTCCATCCTTCTCAATATTATGGAATAATTTCTCCATCTGGTCTGGGGCTTTTTTTCTTTTTATTGCTGCTTCAATCTCGTTGCTCATTTTTGGTCTATTCAGTTCTATTTCTTCCTGATTGAATCGTGGGCGGTTGTGTGTTTCCAGAAATTTGTCCATTTCCTCTACATTTTTGAGTTTATGTGCATAGAGATTTTCATAATATTCACAGATGATATTTTGTATTTTTGTTTTATCAGTTGTAATATCTCCTTTTTCATTTCTGAATGAGCTTATCTGGGTCCTTTCTTTTCTATTCCTGGTTAATCTAGCAAGAGGTATAAAAGCTTCTGTACAGCCAAGAGAATAATTAACAGAGCAAACAGACAACCTACAGAATGGGAGAAAATATTCACAAGCTATACATACTATAAAGGACTAATAACCAGAATCTAAAAAGAACTCAAGCAAATCATCAAGAAAAAAATCAAATGGCCCCATTAAAAAGTGGGCAAAAGACATGAACAGAAGCTTCTCAAAAGATGATAGATAATTGGCCAATAAACATATGAAAAAATGCTCAATCTCACTAATCATCAGGAAGTGCAAATCAAAATAATAATGAGATATCACCTTACCCCATACAGAATGGCTTTTATTAAAAAGTCCAAAAACAACAGATGTTGGAGTAGATGCAAAGAGAAAGAAATGCTTGTACACTCTTGGTGGGATGGTAGATTAGTAAAATCTCTATGGAAAACAGCTTGGAGATTGCTCAAAGAACTAAAAGTCAACCTACCATTAGATCCACGACTGTGGATCTAATCCCACTACTGTGTATTTACCCAAAGGAAAAAAAGTCATTTTATCAAAAAGATACCTGAACTCAAATGTTTATAGCAGCACAATTCACAATTGCAAAGATGTATAATCAACCCAAATGCCCATCGATTCATGAATGGATTAACAAATGTGGTATATGTGTACCATGGAATACTACTCAGCCATGAAGAAGGATGATTTGATGCATTTTGCAACAATTTATATGGGACTGGAGACCATTATCCTAAGTGAAGTATCTAAAGAATGGAAAAACAAACACCGCATCTACTCACTATTAAATTGGAATTAACTTATGAGCACACATGTGCATAGAGGGAAGGAAATTTCAAAGGAAATCAAGTAAGGAGAAAGGAGGAGGAGGGGATGGATGAAAACCTACTTAACAGGTACAATGAACACTATCTGAGTAATGGGCACACTTTTAACCCTGACTCAAGCATTACAAAAGCAATCCATATAATCAAAAACATTTGTACTCCCATAATACTTTGAAGTAAAAAAAAAAAAGAGATGATACTGAGGTGTATCAACTCATAAATATTTAAGCATTAAAAAGGTTAATCTGAAGCATGGTTGAATTTGAAACTGTCATTTCAAATTAAGGCAATTAACTGCAGTTTTAGACACATAAGAAGTTGTCTTGCCACGCAGAATTGTTGGAAGACCATGTGTCTCAGCTGAACTCAGGTATTCACTACAGAAATCCTCATTTTTTTTTACAGGATGCCCAAAAAAGCTCTTTAGCCAGATTCTCATTTCTTCTAGAGATCGTTGAATTTCTGTTTTTTTGGTTTTTTTTTTTTTTTGTAGTCTATAGTAGGATTAAATTTCTATATACAAAGCAGGCACTGGGGCTGATTGTAGGTTGGCCTGATCCACAGTGAAGGCAAAATAGATGGTTTAGGGGATTGGGGGTATGGTTCTAGCTCCCCCACTACCCATCACCAGAAGGGAGTTTCAGAAATCTTATAAAATCTAATTATGTTTTTACCATACTTCTCCCTAACCTTATATAGTTTCTCCATCCTTTGTCTGTCTAAATCAGCCATTCTTGGAGACTTACATTCTAACTCTTCTATGCATCTTCCTTGTCTACTAGAACTCTCACTCATCTCACCCTTTTTTTAAACTAATAAAATTAATACCTA
>NW_012137858.1:1511671-1527539 GCF_000956105.1 Propithecus coquereli | reverse complement strand
TTATTATTAGTTTATTATTCTCTACAGAGCTTAATGCAGATCTGGATCATACTACATATTTGTAACGAATAAAAGTTATTCTCTGAGAGGCAATCAATCACTTCTTTGTGCTCACCATAAAGCATGGGTAGATTCAGCCTTTCAGAACTGCATCTCCTTATATTTGTTAAAAATATAGCATTTTAAAATCCCCCTTAGGACTTTCCACATACTGGGAAATGAAATATCCAATATGTTCACGTAAATGGAAGACAGGCAAGGATAATATAGCAGTGATTGGTTTTACTGATGCTTACCTGAATCAAGTTTACACTATTAAAATATTTGCTTTATAATAAATTACAGTAAATTACTGCTTACCAATAGCATCTATGGCTAGCAAATAGTAAATTCAAATTTATTCAACTTTTCAATTTAGAAGTCTACACCATTAAATTGCAGTCATACACTGTAAGAAGAACCTCTGGTTTTACTAGCCAGAAGAAATTGGATTGTACATGAATGAAAATAAAGACAGGTTTTATGGAAAATATTCATAAAAATTAGAATTTAAGGACTTTCTTTGTTTCCCTACGCCCCAACAAACTCCAATCCTATATATAGTTATAACAGACAATGACAGCTGAAAATGAGGAATGAAATTATTGATATCTTTTTGCTTGATAATATTGCTCAGATAAATACCAAGCAAACTCACCAGATCACAAATGAGACAGCTTTACTTCCTTCAGAACATATTAAAAATATAGGGACAAAATTATTGCATTATACACTCATTTTTTTTTTTTTTGGTTTTTGTTCTGTTTTGTTTTTTTGTTTTACGTAGTCGCTCTTTCTCTTGTAGTCTAATTTTTTTCTTCTTTTTTTCCTTTAATGCTCAAGCAAGTCACCACCGTATACATAACGCCTAAGGCATGTATGTAGAAATGAGCAAGTCATTTAGCTTAACTTTAGACTCAAAACCTCTTTTTGTGCGACTTTCTTTTCTAGCTATACACAACTTTCCATGCAAATCTCAACTGTGAATTACTTACAGACTAGTAAAGAAGAGGAACTTAATTTTTTCATAATGATCTATGAGCCGCCCCCCTTCCCCCAATCCTACGTAAACAGCAGTAGAATATTGAATTTAAGTTTGTGCCATTTGACTCTGGAAACATCAGGTCTTCAGCAAAAGTGCTTTCAGTCTGGATCTGAAATGATGAAATCATGAATTAGGAATGATTCTGGTGACAGTGATATTTACCTCTTTGAGACAGCCCATAAAGTTGTTACTGACTGGTGACCCTGGAAGGTCTGCTGTGCTGGGACTGCCTCCAACATAGAAAAAGTCATCAGACCCCAGCATGGTATAATCTTCTTGTGTGTAGCCCGTTGTGGTAAGAATCCCATCCACTGATATTGTCACCTAGATAACAAAGCACAGGGAAAGGACACGCTATACTCAGACCTAGATACTGTAATCCTGGGATATGCCTGTTTTGTGTTTTGTTTTGTTTTATTTTTTTTGTTTTGCTTTTTGCTTTTTTTTTTTTTTCTGTTTGTTTGGTTTTTATTTTTAGACCTATGGCGGAACCCATTTTCATGTCTGTTTGAGGTTTATTCTTAGATTCTATTCAACTAACCCTAAGAGATCTAAACTAGTTAGAGAGTTAACTGATTATTGAACTAGTGTCAGCATCATCCCTACTGCAACTCAAAAGTTACTTAGCAGACACAAAAATGGTGTTAGTAAAATGCTTCCTAGGTTAGTTTTGCTGGTGTACATATTAGTAAAGTTCAGTCGTCTGTTATTAACTAATCACAACGTGCACCTTGTTAACATAAAAGGCGCAAGCTTTTTCCAGCAACATCACTATTTGCACTATTGAGCAGCAACTGTTCAGCATGCAAGTGCCTAAGTCCATGCCAAAGGAGGAGAAAAGGCAAAACAACCAGTAGAAGCGCACACGCTGATGTGCACATGCAGGAGGTACAGAACAGTTCAGAAAGGAAAGGAAAGAAAACAGGGAGAACCAAAGGGAAAAACAAAAAACAAACAAAAAAAACTGCTTGTGATGACGTAAAGATGAGTGGGTGTGACATCTCCAACATTCCCAAATCAAGTTTCCATGCCATGCATCATGAATGGTTAGAGACTGGCTGAGCCTGCGGTCACTCCGGCCAGCCACCATTTTGTCTTATCCCGTGTTAACCACAGCTGGATGCAAACGTTCGAAACGTTAACGATGCCCCTACAGGTGAGTTGGAAAACAGAAGTTGACAGGAACAGGTAAAAAATAAGAAGGTCAACAACAGATGAAAAGAAGGAGGTCAAAGTAAGCAGAAGAGTACCAACCGCAGTTCCTCTTTTGTTAATGATGTCTACAGTTAAAAGAAAGAAAGAAAACACACGGCAAACCCAAAATAAGAAACAATTAGAATGATATCTACCGAACAATGTAGTTTGTTTACCATAGCGTGTCCAATGCCTGAGTGCTTTGTGGAGAAGGGGGGAGAAAGGAAATTAAAAACTGTGAACAGAATAACGATCGTTACTTAAAAAATATGATGGTCTCTACCATGTTAGTACATTTTTTGATTCAGGTAACGGTTAGTAGAATGAAACATTCCATGAATGACATGTTAGTTATTAAGCATGTTAGTAACATAGAAAAAGGGCAAAAAAATTTTACAAGAAAAAAGCAGACTAACAAGTAGGCCTCCCATAAAGGTAATATTTTTCCTGCCATTATTGTTTATAACTTGCTACTAGACAGAAACAGACACATGGCAATGTTCCCTTTGTCTTCCTGAGCACATCTGAGAGACATTGTAAAAGGCTAAATGGGATTCAAAGGTCTAAAGCTCATAAGCTGACCACTGCTGCCCTATGCCCATAGTTGATCCCTCCTCCACCCGGCCCACCCCAGCCCCAGCAAATTAGTAGGAATCAGTTGGCATTTCCCTGCTACTCAATTTTACAGCATACAAGGACTCCTCCTCAACTTCAAAACTTCCTTCGGTCATATTGATGGACTTTAGGGTCACAGTTTACTGCAATGAAACAAAGCAAAGATCCTGACACATAGAATGAGTAGAATGGATTTGTGTTTAATCTGTCCTGCTACACATGCACCCCAGCTGTACAACTACAGTTTCCTTTGTGCTACCAATTCGCAGTTTGGTTTGTAACCTGAGCAAAGGCAAATCTAGAAAGTGGGCTCCTCAAGCCCCTACCCTTCCTTCTGTGCTTCTCTCAAATGAGCCTCCGGTCTCTTGGTGAGCATCTGAGAGAAAAAAATAAAAAAGGAAAACCAAGGAGACACACTTATAGAAAATCCATGATCTACAGCTATCCTGATGGTGGACGACCCTCTCCCAAGGCCATTGTGAAGCATGCAGGGCCCCTCTTGTGTCAATAAGGCACCTGAAAGGTATTGGGGTTCTCAAGAATCTTTCAGTTTTACTTGTCTGCCTTAGACTAAATCTCCACTCCTAAAGCTCCTTTTGCTTCTCTAGCTCAGAAAACTTAAGCCTTTCAGAAGCAGGAAAGAAAAGGTTAGACCGTTAACAGCTCTGAAAGAGAGGGCTGTTTTAGTAAAGGAAAATCAGAGACAATCCGGTCATTCTGCAACTGTTCAGAGAAATAACAAATATGTTAAGGATATTAGTTTGAGATCAACAGGTATGGCAAAAAAATTAGTCACTGTCAACACTTAACAAAATGATACATTGTATTGCAAAATTTCAAATAATAACCAAAATATATAATATTCAATATATAAGGACAATCTATTTACTTTCATCTAATATATACTGTAATAACATGTCTCGGTTAAAAACATACAGTATATGTGTACCCATAGATTTAGTAAGTAATCAATATTTTCCTAGTATATAGCCTCTTTCAAGAATTTTTTAAAAAGACAATCAAACAGCAATGGGTGCCTAGAAGATGAACTGGCTTTTCCACAGTCATTTGGGATTTAACTTAAAGTATCTGTGCTAAAATAAAAATATCTTCATGAACAGACTCTTCAGGAGATACGTAAGCCTCCAAAGTCATTTTTCCCCCTCAGGGACTTTTCTTGTCCCCATTTTGGGGTGGGCGGTGAGGGAGGAAGTAGGGATTGATACAATCCCAAATCACAAACACTGTGTTTTTGACTACAAAAAAGGAACTGTGATTTATGACCCCAATGTGCATGCTTCCAAATGATCACCATGAAAACTATAATTTAAAATCAAACAAACAAAAAACCAAAAACACAACAAAATCAACACACATCACAGGAAGGGCAGGTCGCAGGGATACCCTTGCAGCCCTCTGGGAAAGTGTCATATGTCGCTGTATCAAAATAGCCTTTGGGTCCCCAGAACTTTCTAGATATGCCCCTGCTCAAGTATGGCAGGAAGATTCATCTCAGAAGAAGAAAAAGCTAATTTGCAAGCGACTCTGAGGAGCCCTGTATCATGTTGTTAGAGTTTTCAAGGACCACACACACAGCTGTAGCGAGAAACAAAGCCAGTTACTCTCTTATCCACTGCGCTGTTACCTGACGCAGATTCCTGGTGACTTTCACATCATGCCAGGCATTATCATTAAACTTTCCATTCACGGGCTCCACTAGTGCTTCAAAGGCCCCTGATCCCAAATTAATGACCAGAGAGACAGCTCCATTTTTCAGGGCAAGATTGACATAATCGGCTGATTTCCCAGTGTGAAGCATCAGTCCATTCCTCTGAAGGGTTTTAAAGGATAGAGTTATTTCATCACTGCTGCTTTGAATGGGGTTTTGAGACAAGTCGTAGCAGAAGTATTCAGATCCCTTGAAAGTTGCAATATATTCTTCTTTTCCTAGAGGAAAACAGATAGATACACGCATAAGTAAAAAATATATATTATGCAAATCAACAGATCTTAACAGAAACGATAACTAATCAGGCCCCAAATTAACTCTTTGCCTAATTAATATTCATAACAAGAACACTGTCAAAGAGTCAAACAATACTGTAGGTGGCAGTATATTTTTAATAAACCTCCCCAGCTATTGGACCATCAAATACAGTAGCTAAAGCTGACAGTCTTGAAAATTCAATTAATTTTTAAGTATCGCTGCAAGAGCTCTGATCAGAGAAAGTAGCTCTGTGATGTCTCCAGGGCAGGAATCAGGTATCACAAATTGCATATTGGATGGTTCCACTCTGCTGGCAACAATGGATTCCAACATGTTTGCAACATTCTTTCCATCCAACTGAGGCATTATTTTAATTTTCAGTAAGACATTTATATTCAAAGATCTTTCTCAATGAGGAGCCAAATATTTTCATCACTGAGAGACCAGAACAAATTATATGGTGACGGGAAAAGAAAGACGAAAAACATAGAATCTGGTCTGGGAGTAAACAGAACTCCTCTAGAGCATGTGCATTTTCTCCCCCAGATGGAGGGAGTAGTGATAGAAAGACTAATCGAGTCTGCTGGATCATTGATTCATTCCCTGGTCTCATCAAGCAGATGGAAGAGCTGGCTTTTATGAGATTGGTAAGAATTCCAGCACATCATCATGGGGATATAGCATGTAAATGAAGTCTCACTATTTTCTATATATCTCAGCCTTTGCCATATTTAGGAGTAACAATGTGGATCCCACAAGATGCTAGACTGATCTAAGAGAAATGTGGCTATTTGGAAAAAGCAGTATTCTCCCACTGATGAAGTAAGTCTAACCAAAGGAAGACTGTAATCTAAAAGCTCCCTTGACTTCCTAGGCAATGGTGAAACTGTGCCAAGGAAAATGAGATAGCCTCCGATAAATCAGAAACATAGAATTATTAATATAAATAGTACTGGAGAAACTTAATCTATTCCACTGGTAATATAGTATCATTACTATGCTCACTGGAGGACTCATATACCAGCAGGCTTTACACTCTTCCCATGTAACAGGTTTTTAATTCAGGACTATTTCCATTTGATTGTCAAATAACTCATGTCCTGGAATCAGAACTCAAATCAAAGTTTCAATTCATCAGTGCCAGATGACCTGACTCCCTGGATGCAGAAAATGCCATAAGTGGCTATAAGTAGTCAAGCCAAGGCTCTTAGTAAGACAGTGAACACCTAGGGATTGAGCCCTGGAATAACAGTCACTGACTCCAGGTAAATTATCAGCGAAGACTAGCAGTTAGGCCAAATCAACCACATGGTGAATAAGAGAGGAAGGGCAAACCAGTCCATACTAGTGGGTCCCTCCCAAACATGCAAAATATTGGCTGAGCAGTTCCCAAGGGACAAGCCCAGTACTAGGTTTTAGTGATAGTGAAATGAACAAAACTGACCTAATTACAGTCTATGTGTCTGCTTTCCTGGTCGGTGCAACATGGCAAGCGATTCAATACTGGGCACCAACAAAACTAAAAATTACTGCTCTTCTGGGAGGAAAAAAAATGTGGACCAAAATGAGTTTACACCATAGCTTAGCCACTAGCTGTCACGAGGGCAATTACACACCTCTTTAAATCTCGTTTTCTGAAAGTGGTTAGTGATACCAATCTTTCAGGATGGGTATGAGGATAAAATGAAATATCAGTGCAAACATCTGGTAAAGTTGTTGAGTTGGCAAGAAATGGGAGATGCCTTTTTCTTTGCCTGTCTTATGTAATGAATATGATAAATGAGCAAAAACAACATATACTATATTGAATTGTGAAATCTAGACTATTCTAAGATAAGAAAGAGTACAAGAATTCCCATTATCAACATTTCTATTCAATTTTGTCCTTGAAATTGTAGCTAATATAGGAAGACAAGAAAAATCTATGAACATTATAAAGATTATAAGTGAAGAAAATAATGTCACAGTGGCACATATGATTGTATTATATAAATTGAAAGACTAAAATGATCTATAAAAATTATTTGGCTTAATAAAATATTTTAGATAGATTGTAGTGTTCTATTTATTAGGGACAATCAATGTTTTAACATATATACATAGTTCTGTAGATTCAACAAAATTATAATAAAAATCTCTATGAATTTTTTAAATGAATGCAAAAAGCTGATTATACACATTCTATGGGAAAAAGAGCAAGCCCAAAATAACCAAGATATGCCAGAGAATGGAGATGAAGCAACTTTGACTGTGTTAAGATGGATATTATTAGAAAATTATGGTAATTAAGAGAATGTCTTAAGATAGATAAAAGGAGGAGATAAATATAATCAAAATTAAAATACTCCTAAGCATACATGAAAACAACTTATATTAAGTCAGACATTGCAGATAAGTAAGCAAAAGATAGATTAGTCATTAAATGACGGTGGTACAACTGGTTATCTATATGAAAAAAGTGAAATTGAATCTTTACATCATATTGTTCACAAAAATAAATTCTACATGATTAAGGATTTAATTTTGAGGGATGAATCTGTAAAAAATTTTGTAAAACAAGAAATTATGGCACAGAAGTATGGAAGGATTTATAAAGCAGATATAAAAAGCACTAATACAATGTTGATAAATTTACCCACATTAAAATTAAGAACATCCATTCATCAATAATACCACAAGGAGAGTAAGAAGTTAAATCAAAAGAAAATATAAAATAATTTCATAGAAAAATAGATATATATGGCCTATAAATAAGTGAAAAGATGCTCAATCCTATTAGTATTCAGGGAAAGGTAAATATCTATATTCAGATATAATTTTGTAGCCATGAAATTGACAAAAAATGAAAAAAAAAAAGAGAAAAAGTCCAAATGTTGGCAAAGTTCTTGACAGTCCTTCTTATCTACTGCTAATAAGAGTGCTGATAAGATGAAAACTGACCAACTATTACACAGTAAGCTCCATTTGGCAATATGCAATCCCATGAGAATTTCACATATTATAAAGAACTTGGGGTCTCAGTCCTTAGCAAATAGTTAGCATAATCAATACAAAAATAACATTTCTCAATTCATTTCAATTCATTGCTCATTGTTCTGATCATTTCATGATAAGTAGTCAAGTGGATTCTGGTTCACATACAATACACATACATTATATTAATAAATGTTGAAAGAGTGTGATGCCCACCATGCAGGGGATGGACACGCTTGAAGCTCGGACTTGGCAGGGGGCCAAGGGCAACATACGTAACCTAAAGATCTATACCCTCATAATACGCTGAAATAAAAAAAAAAAAACAAAAAAGTGAAAAAAAAATGTTGAGATCCACTTATCTGAAAATGACATTTGCAACATTTTACAGTCCCTTTGAATACTCAGACTAGGTCTTTGAGCCACAGGGAGCCTTAAAGATACTCTGCTAGGTTCAACCCTTTAGTTTATATCATAAGAAAGTGAAGCCCACAGAGTTTAAATGATGGTCAAGTTCATAAAATGTGCAGGACTAGAATTCAACCTCCTGACTACCAATCCAATTTCTGTCTAAAACTCCATGCCACCTGTGTTTCAGAAAGCAATGATGCGTAGCATTTTAAAAGCAAAAAAAAAAAAAAAGAGAGAGAGAGAGAAAGAAAAGATTGTTTGCAAAGATGTGCCTTAGTAAGAAAAGAATAAGTATATTTAGTTGACTCAGTTTAAAAGGGCAGGGAAGCATGTAATATATGCAGAAAGATTCCACTTAAATAACTAAATAACAAGGTTTGGGGGCTTTAAGAGGTTTTATCTAGTTAAAAGGCTGTACCATTTTATCAGAGCAACCTTGTATCATTCCAAGTGCATAATTCAGAATGAATCTTAACAAAGGATTTGTTTGCCAGATATTGTGGCAGAGCCAAGGGGAAAAAATAGTAAACAGAGTTTGCAATTTACTAGGCCATAAGCTTTGAATTTATATGGGTGTTGATTCTTTTAACACTATGATATTTCTATTACTTAAAAATGAAAATATATCACTTCTTTTATATTATTTAATTCCAAACTTAATTAATTCAAATTTGCCTTAAAAACAACCACATAGTTTTGAAAAAATTCACCCTGCAGAATATGCAATTACCTTAAAATGCCATAAGTGAGACATAAATCTAAGCAGGGAAAATATTTTTCCTACGCTCTTTCCATAAAGAACATGTATACTAGATGAAGATACAAAAATCACTCTATTTTTTACAATATATTTGAAGAAGATTATATTTCTTCTAATTCTTTGCTACCTTATAGTCTTTTTAATTAAGCTTTGTGGTATGCTATATGCAAATAGCAAGCAGCAGAATGAAATTATGTATGTATTCCTGTTGCGCGCTTAAAGAGTAGGTCTATGTCTATTTTAAAATACAAGTCCCAAATAACTTGTGCACTTCTAATATGCGCTAAAACAATAAAAACAAAAAAGAAATTAGATCCACAACAATGATATGTAAAGAATTTATAACAAATCAATAAATTGGTTGTAGGTTTGACAAACCTACAAAAAAATAGAAAAAATGCTTGAAAAGACACTCCACAGTAAAAGGATATCCATATGAAAAGATGTTCAACTTAGTCTTCAGAGAAATGCAAACTAAAACCAAAATGAAAAACCACCACATTCCCTTAAAATGAACAAAGTGAAAAAGAACAAAAAAATATGAAGTGTCAATAAGGATGTGGAGCAACTAGAACTCTCATAGCTTGTTGGTGGGAATTACTTTGTGAATTGTTTCGCGTTATCTTTTAAAACTGAACATATGCTTACCCTATGACCTAGAAATTCCATTCATAAGTATACATCCAACAAAAAATGCACACATTGATCATCAGGATAACATACCAGAATGTTTATTGTGGCACTCTGCATAATAAGCTCAAGCTGAACACTACTGAAATACCAATCAATAGTACAATGGACAGTCACATAATGGAATATTAAATAGCAATGACAATATATGACCTACAACTACATGCAGAAATATGGATAAATCCCACAGTAATAACGTTGAGCTAAAAAGTGCCAGACACAAAACAGAACATACTTCTGATTGCATTTATATAAAATTATAAAAACAAGCAAAACTAGTTGTTGTTAATCAAGATATTGGCTACTGTTGGTAGAGATGGAGAAGGAATACCAGTGAGAACTCTTGGGGTACTAGGCATGTTCTGTTCTTTACTTAAGCGCTGATTATAGGTGTGCTATGTGTGCAAAAATCTCATTTATCCATACACTTACGATATGCACTTCTTAGTGTGAATACAGTCTTTCAATAACAAGTTTAAATAATCTGGATGGTTGAACACAAAATCAATTAATCCGATGAAGTATTTTTCTTCCTGGTTAATAAGATGATACGAGCAAGACACTATTCCTATTAATGCTACTATAGTAGTAAAAATCAAATATAACAATAGCAATAATTAAATTGTGACATATAAAAACTTTCAGTCCACATTAATATCTCTTAATGCCATTTGCTCTTAAGAGCAATCTTGTCGGATTTTTAAAATATATAGATTGCATGGATATAATTATAACTGTTTGAAGGGCTGTACCCTAAATTTGATCATCAATGGATTGATGTCAGGATGAAGATAGACTCTCTAGTACCAATCATAGAAATGTTATGATGGAATTGGGGGGAAAAAAAGTTAAATAAACTTTAAAAATTTAGAACATTTATCTAACATTCTTTATTAATTTGTTTTATGTTGTCATGCAGTTGGAGGAAGAGGTCTAAGAGGGTGCCATTAGATTTCCGTCCTATTCAATTTTTACCCCTTCATAACTTAGATGAAAATACAGAGTTCTTATTTATCTAATTTTCTGAGGGGAAGTTCAATGGAAGAATTAGAATTCTGTAAATTCTTGATATGCTGACTGGATGAGCTGACTTTATCAAAGTCATATTTGATGAGAATAAACCTGAGTTGTATCCTAAGATCCCAAACCACTCTAATGAACAAGTAATAGTATATAGGAAACATGAATTCCCATCCACAGCGGGTAAAACAAATAACACAAACTCTTTAGAGGACTTAGAGTATGAATCAACAGCGTGATGAAGACACTCAAAAAAGCTGATGTATACATGGGTTGCATTCATGAAAGTACTTAAAAGGTGGATAGTATGGTACTGTGCTTTAGTGCCGATCAGCTTACACCTGTTATTATATACCTATTTAGAGAAGCTGGAATGTGTTTGGACATCTGCTAATATGATAAAAGATGTCTAGATTACATAAAGTATTATTTATAAAAACTCTCTAAAGAAAGGCTTAGGGAATATATGACAGCATCTTTCAATATCAGGAAGGACGTCTTTTAGAAGAGCAATTCCATTCAGTGTGACATCAGGGATGTAAATGGAATCAAAGCATAAAAGCTATGGGAAAATATAACCCAAAATAATGAAGATTTTTATCAGGGAGTTATCCATAGGTAGAACATTCCACTTGATGTAAAAACAAACTTCTCATTCTTGAAAAGACATAAACATTGCTGAAACACTTAACTAGATGTTGTATTAATAGAAAGTATTTAATCCTTGCATGGTAGATTGAACAAATGTATCCCTTTCAACACCAAGAATCACTGATATCTGCTTCATAGAAAGGAATGTTAGACAAAGAGAGGTTAAATCATGTCCTAAATTCACAAAGAAATTTATTCTCAGGACAATGCTCTTTTCCATTACCTGTGCATAGGATATAATCTCATTAATTTGATCCTATGTTTCTACACTTTCCAAGTTCACTGAACTTCTTCACCAAATAAACACTCTGCAAGGGATTTCCCCTACAGCCTAAGTACAAGGATGCCTATGGGCAGAGACAATTCCCATTGTCCCCACTTATATAAAGAACATCAGGCCATTTTTCTACGCCAAAACTAATCTACATTATTATTCTTGATTATCTTGCTTTTCACATATATAATCCCAAATCAGACGGATTTGTAAGGTTTTACTATAATCATGTGATTCTAAGATTGTGTTCAACACATCAGAAACTGAATTCAATATATGAAAAAGAAATGAACCAAAAAAAGGTATTTGAGTGTGAGACCTGCTTTCTTTGTTTTTCTACTCTAAAAGTCAAATACACAAGAATGTTTTGCCAAAAACAGCCTTTACTAAAACAAAGGCACACACTAGAAGTTTCCATTATTAAATTAAATAATAAGCCTGCCTGTCTCTGACTCTAGAAAGAGAAAACAACTTTAGAAAAACAGAAAAAGAAAGTCTACCTACTGAAATTCATGTCAGGTTAAATTCCCAGTCCCTAAGAAAGTTGGTATTATTTTATTTGCCACAACCCAGTGTAATTTAGAAATTAAAACAATCAATTGAATACTATAAGGAAAAATAGTATTACTTTAAAGAAAAAGTTGTCCACTCTTTCCTTAGATTTTCTACTTGACACAATATTGTAAAACATTCTAATATCCCCAACTACGATTCAACAAATGTAAATTCTGAGGCTAACTTCTATTGTTTTACAACAAGAAATCAAGCTTTATAAAATATTCATTCTTCGAGGTTTTATTTCACTTAGGTAAACCTCAAGGAGACTAATATGGAAATAAATTGCCAAGTTCCCATTAAATAATCCAAAAGAAGAGGTAGCCTCTTGATGGTATACTTGAGGTCATTAAATATGAAAGCTAAAGAAGATTTAGATATCATTTAGTCGAATGCACTCATTTACTAGAGGAACAGTGTGATGGCCCAACAGACAAAATTATGGTCACATAACTAACTGAGAGAGAATCAGAATACAATCCTTCCTCTCTTGATTCTAGTCTCAGGCTCTTTCTCATTTCCAGATATTGCCATGAAATGAGCCTCAAATTCACGATCAAAAAACTAAATGTAGCTTAAACTTGAGCATAATTTTTCCAAAAGAAAATAGGACATCGTCTAAAACTCTAGCCCAATAATTTTCCAATCCTATTGTGCAACTGATTTGCATTTGTTTAAATGACCACAGGTGCTGGGAAACAAACAGGCCGCTCTATGCCTATCTGGACTGATAACCAGTTGGTTCTGCACACATCATGTGATACAAAGGGAAAGTACTGGACAAATATTCTGGCACGTCAGGTGTGCAATATTGCAATTACTGGGCCTGCTTCAGGTTCAAGTCCCAAAGATTTAATCTAACAACTAGACTCCGGCAGTTTTTAAACAAGAGGGAATCATTAAAGCAATCAAAATAAAAACACATAACTTGGTGAATATGCACTTCATAAAGATTCTCTGCAAGAAATTATAAGTTCTCTGGGTGCCAATTAATGACAACTTAAAGAAGTAAATTATAGGAATACAATTATATTCATAGCAGATTTATAGACAATCCTGATTTATAAAATGGATATGGAGTAAGTAATTTCAAGTATGAAATCACCTTATTACCAACTTGGTCAGGGCATTATATACTGAGCAATTTATCTATTTAACCAAACTCCAAAGAATATTCAATTTATAATATGCTTCTTTCTCCTTAAATCAGAGTGGGGTGGCTTCTAACTCTAAAAATCTATAGTTTAACTCATCCAAATATTTTTGCTCCAAGTCATAGAATTCAATTTTTTAATAGATACAAATGATGGCATCTTGAAAGGTAAAAGGAGAGGGGAGGAGAACTTCATAGGGAAGGGAAAAGAGTTGGTTAAAGTGGAATTGCTCTAACAAAAATCAATGATCTCAGCACCTGCTACACAAACTGAAGGACAGTACCATCAGCATCACTTGGATATTGTGAGAAATTTAGAATTTCGGGACTTCTTCCCCACCCTACTGATGCAAAATCTGTATTGTACTAAGATCTCCCAGGTGATTCTAGTGTCCATTGAGAGTCCTGCTGTTATAACAGATTCTTACATTGTTGCATTTTAGAATACCTTTTATGAATTTTAAGGATATTTTTGGGTCTATCATATCTAAGTACCTAAGATAAAAAATCTATTGGTATCATGGCACTTTTCATAAAGAATAAACATCCAGATAAATTATTTTGCATCTTTTGACTGGAAATAAGAAGCCTGGGGAGGGGGAGAATTGGAGAGCTGTGATCAGTGTGTAGATGTTTCAAATATCTATTTAATATGCACCCCAGCAGAGAGTCCAGGCTTTAAACATTGGAGGTAATCTCTGAATTTTTATTCTCAACATGTTTCGCCTTTAGGCAATCTTACAATAAAATTCTCTGTGGGTTTGCAAACTTGGTACCATTCTTCTGGATAAATCTAAAGGGTGTATACCATCTCCTGGTTTGGTCTAACAAGTCATCATTATTAGTGAATATACTTAATAAGGTTCATGCAACTGCATTTATAGTTCTCTCTAGAAATAGTTTTTGCTCATACCCTGCTGCAACTGAAAACAAGCTATCACATATTCTAGATGTGAACTGACTCGATGAAAACTAATGAGCCTGGGCTGCCACATTTCCACGTATTTTAGTTAAATGAACTAAGAATATATTAAAGTTAATAATACCTTGTAATGGAGGAAATCTATACTGCTTACTCAAAGTCTACTATGTTTACCACAAGAATGGCAATTTTTTTAAAAAAAGAAAAAAAACTAAAGTTATGTTGGTATCCCCAGCATCTTAAGTAGAACAGAGTGTAAATAAATATGTGATAAATATAATGAGGAATTATGTTCGATTGGGAAGAAATGTCCTCACACAACTCCACCCATTCCTTTGCTTCTTAGAGACTTTGTGGTTCTTTTCTCTACTTGCCCTTCCCTCACTGCTTAGGTAGACAGAAAGGTGGGAAGTGGGGAAGTGGACGGCATGGTAGGTATAGTTGAAAAGTCAGTTTTGCTGTCTTCTAGTAAATGCTGAGGAAGATAACTGGCCAGTTTTGGGAGATTTTATTTATAACAGGGGCTGCTTAAATTCCTTTGTTTCATAGGGGTCCTAATAAACAATTCTATGAGGAAAATTTCCACTTGACATGTTGTTGTATACATAAAGTCTTACCTGGCATACAGTGGACATTTAATCAATGTTAGATGTTATGATCATTATTATTAAAGTAACAATTATATTTTAAACCACCCTGCAGCAGTTTAAAAAATAATCAGCTTTTCACCAAATCTTTTACTAACCAGAATATCACTATGCTCAACACACTAATTCTAGGAGCATTTGGGTTAATTAAAGGTTCATGAAGGAAGAAAGAGATGGAAGTACTGAAAATTAAAAACAGAAAGGAAAAGATACATATTTCTGATTTAGCTTTTTAAACACAGTTTGTATCTGGGTGACTTGGAAAATAATTTCATGAGATTTTTGCTATCTAAATTATTTTTTATGCTCTAGGGAAAAAGCCCTGGGCTAAGAATTAGGAGAGGTGAACATCGGTTTCTACATGGTCACTTTTCAGTTCTCTGCCTTTGGCCACCCCACTTAGCTTCACTGGGTCTCCTTTTCCTCCCTGAAAAAATGACATAGCTAGATAAGAGATCTCCAGTGTTTCTTTCAATTCTAAAATTCTACAGTTCTATAACATTCTTGATTTATTGAACCACTATTTTGTCAATTCATTCAATAAACATTTACTGAAGCCCAACTCTGTGCCAAATTCTATTGCTTCCCTGCTGTCAAAATCAGGCAACATGCTAGAGTTGAAATGTCCTTAAAGATTTTTGATGGCTGCTGTTTTTAAAAGGAACATCTCATAGCAACCCCTACCTCCTTCAGCTTCTAGAGATAATTCTCCTCTTATTTTGTGAGGACTTAAAATTGCAGAAAAACAAAAGATACGGAAAGGTGTTGTATTCCCATCCTATTAGCTGTAAACTTTCTATTCTGGTTACTTTTCTTCCTTAGCCCAGAAAAAAACACCTTCAACAGATTTGCTGGAGTGTTAGACGACTGTGTTTGATGACTACTTTTTCCCCAGATTTAAGGTACTTCTTCATATAAATGCAATTCCTAGA
>NW_012137858.1:1490723-1511091 GCF_000956105.1 Propithecus coquereli | reverse complement strand
ATATACTGAGTCATGCATAATAACCTCACCTTACCCATTCTAGCACAGCTGTTTTGAAAGCATCATAGATTAACATTCTCTATCTCAACATTTCTTATCCTAGGTTCCTTATCTGATTTGACAACTGTTTTCTCATTTGTCCCAAGGGTGATACAAAAGCAGCACCATTCTAGATGCATAGGAGAGAAGTTAGTTCATCACATATGATGGATTCTTAAGAGCTTTATTCCCTTTTCAACTCCAATGGAGCTCTTAAGTACAAACACACAGAATGTATCAGAAGGACTTTGAGGTATCTCACAGAATTGAAGGAATTGTTAAATCATCAAGTCTTGAAAGAAGAAACTCAGGGTAAACTCAAGCTCCTCAACTCACAGCTCCTGGTCTCCTCAGGGATTGTATCACTCACAGGACTCAGCTTTAGTGAACCCCAGTTTTGAGGTAATTCCTTTCAAGTTCTGAATTCCCCAAATCAAAATATTTGACTAGCTCAGCTTGCATTAGAAGTCAACTCGCAGATGAGTCTTCTGTGGCAGGAATGGGGGAAGGGGTGAGATTATAAAACAGGGACTTGTGGGGAAATCATTGTGAGAGGACCACCGAATCATTCATTAACACCTGACATTGTCAATAAGTTCCTATGGTGACCTAAAATGAAAAGAATACCCTTCCTAGCATGTAGGAATTATTGCCATCTGCTTTTTAGTTTACCTATGATACAAATTTAGATCTTAAGATCCAAGATAAATAATGGACTTCAGCTGATTTATGACAAACTTTATTTAAACTGTGAGATCTTATCTGTAATCTGAGCGACACATAGAATTATAAACTTTAGAGTTGGAAGAGGGAGACCCATAAAGTTTATGAAATTTTCTCTGGTGCACAGGTAAAGTTGGAATGAGAAACTGGATCTCTAAACCAGTTGATCCCAAACAGGGATGATCATCAGAATTATCTGGAAGACATTCTACAAAAGCATGTTTCCAGCACCCCTACCCACAAGTTCTACTTTAATATCAGAATGAATCTCTTGATATTATATTATTATTTTTTAGTTCCTAGTTAATTCAAATGGCCAGTTTAACTTGAAACTCATTGTTTTGGGTTTTCTGTTCTTGTTTTTGTTTTTTGGTAAAGTAAAGGGCCTTCCATTATCTTACTCTCCATGGAAAGAACCCACTTCCCAGCAAACAGTGAGCCCAAAATTCACAATATAACAGATAAAATATAAATGAAGCAATCAAAAAGCAGAGCACATTTTCACTTTTCAGTTTGGAAGCAATTCCATTGGTTACAGAACACTCTGGCCAGACTGAATAACACCACCTCTTGAATCCGTAGCTAAAATTCACACTACATCCATTCACTTCTTACAGTGAAAGTTCTCTGGTCTCAAGGACAGGACACATTCCACATTCACAGGCTGTAAATCCTTTTTACTTTTCTTTTCTACTTCTTGTGAGTAAACCAAATACCACGTTAAAAAAAAGAATTTTTTTTTTCTTTTTAAAGATCATTTGTTTTGACACTATATGGCAAGAATAGTTGATATATTTTATACCCCATACTTGAAATAAGTTTCCTCCACCTCCATTTCCCATACTATATGCCTTCCCTACCAACAATTCACAAAAATTTAAAAGTTAAAGAGATCTTCTAATTCAAGGGCTTTCTAAAAATTTCTTTCCAGTTACCCAGGACTCATATACAATATATAAACTTTCTACTTTCAATGTACTCTTCTATTTTTTATAGAAATAAAAATTATTCTAAATTGCTTTCATAATCCAATAATGATTCACAACTCAAACCTTGAAAAACGTGAATTTTGTTCAACTCTACATTTAATAGATAAGAAAACTAAGGCCCAGAGAAATTAAGGGACTTGGCAAAGACCACTTAGCTTGTGAATGATTTGGACTAGAATTTGCATTTCTGACTCTAAATCCTATGGTTTTTCTACTGTACTTTCCTACATTTCTAGTGCTATTTTGTATAGATTAGAATGAATATCTTCATAGTTTCAGACGGAAGAAAATACTCATTCTGAAGAATACAGGACAGTCTATTTTTTTCATCATGGCATTCCATTCTAATTTAAACTCTTTCACAGACACCTGAGATTTATAACTCATGGAGAAAATATATATAATTGTAGCTTTATAACTTTCATATCATCAAACAATATTACTATTATTTTTCTCAGTAGCTTCAAAGTAATCATCTGAACTACCTCACCATATTTGCACTACTATGTTAGGCTTCTCAACATCAAAATTTAACTGTTGCCGTTTCTTTTGATATGCGTTATTATAATAATAGCCTTTGACTCAAGTGTTCAGATATTCCTACTTAAAAACAGGTGACACATTTTATTTTAAGTTGATAGTATTGCCCACCTTGGAAACAAAATCTATATCATTTTGGAATAAAAATGAAATACATACCATGATCTTGACAAGAAGCTAATACTAACAACAACCAGGTATATCAGGCTGAGGTGATTTGATAAAATGTCTAATATTCATAGTGGTTGTCAGTTTGGCATCAAAACAAAATCATCTAAACATCCTTAAAAAATATCGATGCCTAGATCCCAGACCCACCTCAATATTCTCGTTTAATTGGCAGCATATGGCCTGGTCACTGGGATTTTTATCAATAGAAGCTTCCCAGGTGATTCTAATGTGCAGAAATGGTAGAAAACCAAGGGTTTAAAGAGACATGACCTAGGCATTTACTGTGTAATAATAGTGGCTCTATAACCACCTTAATTTAATGCAATAATATCTTAAACTTTTATGGTTCTTTAAGCTATAATTACAGTTTAGATATGATCTGCCTGTGCATAGTATTGCCTTACATTTCCATATTGCTTGAGTAACTAATAAGCAGTCTGGCATATTTTCTCTTATAAAGTGGGAACACTTAAGTATATGTCCCCTCCTCCCACCCCCGCCAATTAAAATGCACTTAGATTGTACATTGTCGGACTGACCTTTGCAAGTATCTGATTTTAAGTCACAATTTCTTTTTTAAGAGCCAATTTTTATGTAAAACCTCATGAATGAATACACAATCCCTTCAGATAGTACAAAAAGCTAAATCTACACTGATATTACATATCTCCTTCCCAAAGGAAATATCACCTGAGAAGCAATATAGGGTTGTTTCTTGCTACCTTACATTTGCCCAAACCCATAGAAACCTGCAATTAACTGAATTCAATTGTTTTTAGATTTTTTAAATTTAAAAATGTAGCCAGTCTCCGAAACTCATTATACGACTATATAAGGTTTAAGTATGTCTGGCAAAATCTCATGTAAACATTCAAAGAAGGCAAATGTTCCAAATTCTTAAAAGGCTGTTTTAAACAGTGTTCTCTAATTAATGGTCAGAATAAAATCTGACGCTGATGAAAAGGATAGGGAAGGTAACTATCCCACTATGAATGTTAAAAACAAGGGTATTATACTCTGAGGTGAAGGTCATGAAAGGAAGTCCTGGGATAAAATAATAAAGAAAGAAAGAAAGACACAGAACAACAGCTAGTCCTGAAACAGCCTATGAGAAGAGCCAACACCTCATCCATCAGTAACTTGTCCCCGACAAGCTCATCTTTCTTTTACAAGGTGACACATCTGTACACAGCAGGCAGAAGAAATTTTAAATGTCTGAGCTCCTTTTCCTTCTTATAATAGACAAATGCACAAAAGACTGATTTTTGCTTCCCTTGCTGCTGTGCCTTAATAAACAATTGGCTCAGGATCTTAATCAAGCCAAATGCTGACTAAAAGCCTCCTCACAAAAGCCTTTAATAAATTTCTGCTTGTGTTTTCTTTACATATATTTCAGTTTGAAGACAAAGACTTTCTTTCCCATTTCTCTCATTTGCTGTTGCTTGTTCACTAATTAAAAAGCAGCCTCTTCGGATGCTGGAACGAGAGAAAATGGAAGAGTGGGTCAAGATTGAATGTCTCTGATTCTGGCAGTCATTACGATTCTCTTCAGTGAAACAAATCCTTTATTCTCCATCTAGCTCAGACTCAAGGAAGGCACAGAAGCAGCCCTTCAGCCTTTCCTACCTCAGGTCAGAGTCCTTTTTATACTTGGCGTACAAACTAGAAACATCAGAATTCTGTACAAAATGGAAAGGCTTATGCTTCCAAGCAATTCAACTGCATTCTGTGGTCTCTCCGTCCTGTGGGCTGCCTTAGCAGATTTGAGGCATCTCTTAGGGCAAAGCGGTTTGAAAGCTTTGAGGTTTTCTTGGCTACTGGAAAGAATAATTTGACTTTTCTTGGAATAAGATCATATTCAGCAGAAAAGATCTGCTGTGCTCAAGGTCATGAATCTTGGCTCTGTGAATATTCAGTTATTCAGCAGAATAGCCACTCCAAGCCTTCAAAGCACTTTTGGATGTTGCTGCAGGTGTTGCCTTTAGAGAACTTCCTGACAGCCACTGAGTTCTTGCATCTGCATTTCCCCTTCTTGGTGCTGTCCACTCTGCTCTCTGGAAACCGCATTCCCCTATAATTACGAATATGTATACAATTCCAGAAATGTCCAAATAAATGCTTACCTGAATCAAGATTTGTTCATACTATATATTGTTTATACTGTATATATGATATGAAGTTTCAAAAGGGAATGAATTTTTTTTGAATTGATGTATTTTAAAAGTTTAGAGTTGTAAGTATTATTTTAGCATGTGTTGCTTGCAAAATAAGTCACGGAAGTCCTAAGGAATTAATTAATTTATTAATTAAAGAAACATATATTAAGGTCCTACTATGTGTGAGGCACCATGCTAATTGCTTTGGAGAAACCAAAGTTAAATTAGACAGGGACCCAGTTTATAAGGTGTTCACAATGCAACGTGGATAAAAGGCATATAAAAGGCCATGGAGCTTTAAACGAAGGGATTATTTCCCAAGTGTTGAGATACATTTCATTAAAAAGGTAAAGCTTACATAACATCTTGAAGGAAGACAGGTTTAAAATTTAGGAAGTGTGAGGAAAAGACACTCCAGGGTAGGATATAGACAAAACGTTTTGAAGTGAGAAATCAAGCAATTAATGACATTTGACTAGAACTAAGGTAGCACAATGAAGAATAATGACAAAGTGTGAAAGTTTCTTTCAGCCTTGATAAAATGGGAAGACATCCTTGATATTTTTGTCAGAATAGCCATCTGAGAATGAATGGTTAATTAGTGATTAGCATGAATTTGGGAAAAATTGCCCTTTATTTTGAGCGTAATTGTTTTAAAAATTTCAGTCTACCAAAAATGAAGATAATATTCAATGTAAAAATATGAAGAAGTAAGCATTTGGAAATCACTATTCAGGTTTCATTCAGAGAGGAAAAAAAGTGATGGAATGGTCCATCATTAGACATTTTTATTCTTACTCCCTATCAAATAGACCAACGTGTAAGGAAAAAGCCTTCTTGTGACAAGGGTTTAATTTGCACTACCTTTCAAGGAAGATACCGGTCGAACTATTCAAGGAGATAAAACAAAGTTATATTCCATTTAACTGTGAGATATATTCCAGTAGATTGCATTAAACATGGTTTTAAAATATTGTAAAGAGGCTTTGGATTCTATAAAATTACCATATTGAACATATAAGACATAAAAACGCAAGGTACGCTTTAAAGTATATCCTATGAGAATGCCAATTTTTCTTTATAGAATAAATTTAACCGCAAATGTGTATAGTATCTAAACACATTTTTCTTTTGACTTTGTCCCTGATGCTGTATTTAAGACCCCAGGCTCTAGAATAGCAGGAGACAAATCATCACTCTATCACTGATTAGCTTTGTGATTGGGGACAAGTTGTTTAAACACGCTAATCCTCCATTTCCCACCCCCTATAAAATGTGAAAAAAAAAGCAATGTTTACCCAGAGGTTAATGAGTTGACACTTATACAGTTATTAGCATAGAACCTGTCCACAAATGTCATTCAATTATCCTATACTCAATGTTTTTTGTTTGTTCTTTAATTTTATGAATTAGTTCCATCAGACTTTTATTTCATGGCAAGCTGTTCTCGTTTCTTGATTTCAAAAAAATTCCCTACCCCAAAATTTATAAAGATAGTTCCTGTTTTTTCTTCTAATATTTCTGTAATATTACCATCAATTCAGTGTTTATCTATATGAATATGAGAGAGAAACCTAATTTTTCTTTTCCGCATGTATAATCAATTCTTCCAACACTATTAAATATTACACCCTTTCCTAACAGTTTTTAAACATCATGTACATCAGACACTAAACTCCATATTTACTTAGATCTATTTCTAGACTCCATTTCCTCCCTACACCTTTTGTCTGTTTCTATGTCAGAACCAGATGGTTTTAATCATAGTTGTTTCATAGCACCTTTTCAGTATCCTGTTGGTCACTTACCTATATTGTTATTTTTCTCAAAAAATTTAGCCTTTTATGGGAATTTATGATTGCTTATTAGTTTTACAATTTGTCAACTCTCCCCTCCCCCAAGTTGAGATTATGAATTGAATTGTCCTAAATCTATAATTTAATTTAGAACTTGAATCATCCCATTCAGAAGCACATAGTTTGTTTTTCTACTTTTTTGGGGTCCTGTTTTATATCCTTCTGTAAAGTAGTATTATTTTCTTTATGTAAATCTTACACAAAGACAGAGTTTTGTAATGTTTGGGTAAGCTTTTCATATTCTTAGAATCTTCATGTGGGGAAAAAAAAACTTAATGATTTAAACATCTATATTAATTTGATACATGTAATTATTTGAGAGAAAACCCAGTCAATATTTTTTGCCTTCCCACTCTAGCCTTCTATCCTGATTATGCTTGATAATTGAATTTGTAAGAAAAATGCTTATTTTTTATAATACTCTTTTCCATCTGAAAATAGCTTTCTTTCAACAGACTTACATATGCATATTGATAGCCATAAAGCAATACTATTTTAAAATTATGTTTATGGCAAGGAACAACTCCTATAAGTTTCTGAGGGGACTAGAAAATGCAAAAGAAATAAAGAAAATAAAAAATTTAACTGGAGACAAACATGCAATCCCTCAGTGGTCAATCTCTTTGACCCTACAGTAAGAGAATAAGGACTAAACCATCCTGATAGATGGTTATGGAATGAAATAAAATTTTCTTCTACCAGTTTACTGGAGAACATCCTTTCCTCCAAGTTCTCTTAATTTACTCTGTCCTTCGGGTTGAAGGAAAATTCTTCACTATTGCTCACTAATAATAACCTGGAGGGACAAAATTACATTGAAAATGCCAATAGCCGCTTTTTTCACTATTGAGGTCCAGCACTTACCCACACTAACTCAGTAAATAAAAATGTTGTAATTTAAGACAATTCAATATGATGGGGAGTATCTACAGGTTTTTTTTTTTTTTTTTTTTGAGACAGAGTCTCTCTCTATTGCCCATGCTCAAGTGCCATGGTGTCAGCCTAGCTCACAGCAACCTCAAACTCCTGGGCTCAAGCAATCCTAGTGCCTCAGCCTCCCGAGTAGCTGAGACTACAGGCATGCACCACCATGCCCGGCTAATTTTTTCTATAGATTTTTAGTTGTCCAGCTAATTTCTTTCGATTTTTAGTAGAGACGGGGTCTCACTCTTGCTCAGGCTGGTCTCGAACTCTTGACCTCGAGCGATCCTCCCACCTCGGCCTCCCAGAGTGCTAGGATTACAGGCATGAGCCACCATACCCAGCTTACAGGGTTTTTTTAAATAATATTTTTTTTTCTTTTTTTAAAGCACAAATAATAAATTTCTTGATTTTGAGGCTGAAAATAACATGTCAAATTCATGCACATTCAAAATATGACTTAAATAGACATTCAAAGACACATCCCAGAAATCAGTATTTTTCTATAAGCTGTATAGAAAGTGTCTCTAAGTCTTCACTTCTAAGAGAAAATAAACAATACAAGAATGAATAAAAATAACAGAGTGCCTCTTCTGGAATTAAGAGCAACTACATTGCTATACCCTTTTAACTGGCTTTACTTTTCTTTCTATATAACACCTATCCTAACATAAACTATGAAATATTTATTTATTTCCACATCTCCTGTGAAAAATTGAGCTCCCTGAAGACAGAGGGTTTTTTTGTTGTTATGGTGGTTGTCCTGGTGCTTGTTTACCACTGCATTCCAGGGATTGGGAGAGTGCCTGGCACCAAGTAGGCACTCAATAGATATCTGTTAAATGATTTATTCATAATCATTTAATTTACAATTTGAACATGAGCACAAGAACTAAAAATCAACCAAATAAACCTTTCAAAATATAAATGAAGTTTTCTATCATTATTATCTACTTCCCTTTCACTATGCTTAAAAGTAAAAATCAAATTTGATTATAGAGCTGGAAGGAAGTTGTTGCCTGAATATAAGATCAGAAAAGGTTTTTATTTACATGACTCCCAGTCTAAGAAGGGAAAGCAGATATTAATCACACATTAAGCAAAGCATTCAATTACATTTGTTCAAGGTGCCACCTACAAAGGAAAACTGAAATGTGCCTTGAAGGAAGGTACTCAACCAAAACACTTTAGAAGGGCTTCCCTAGACAGGGACATTTTGGTTCGTGGGACATAAAGAGTAAGAGTCAAGTCAGGTGGAAAGGGCAGGTAATATTTGAGGGATGTACAGAGATATACACAGAGCTCAAGACCAGGAAGATTTTTGCAAATTCTAGAAACTATGAGACTGGAGACATAATAGAAAAGAATCAGGACAAAACAGGTGGAAGGCAGCTATTCCGTTGGCAGATTTTCTCCTCACACTGAATTAGCCAGCTGGAGTCCTTGGAACTTTCCTAAACTTTTCTGCATCCAGCAGCACTCTGTCCCAGCCAGATGCCGCATCAGTGACAAGTGGAAGCAGGAAATACTGTGAAATTGGCCAATTTGTTTAGTGAGTGTGGTGACTCTTGGCTAGTGGAAAAAGACAGTTTGTATTCAGAAAGTTTGAAATTCCTTAGATGGCTTTCCAGATTTTATGAGTGCACTGTGATATGCAAGATCAAACTGAGGAGAGCTAGCTCTTTGGCTGCAGATCTGAGAACTTGCCATGGAAGGACAAAATGGCGCTAAATGACGTCAATCTATTTTCATACTAGTGATGCAAAATAGGTTAAATTATTCAGCTATAGAAAACTCAGTTTTTTTATGAGTCCTCAAATGTCATAATTGTTCTTGCCTCTGTACCTTTATTTTCTCTTTCTTCTCCCAACTTTTCCGCTAGGCACATATTTCTCGAATCAGCTCAAGTCCTACCACAAGGATTTTTCCCTGTTTGAACCACCCTTCCTCTGAACTCCTCCAATTTATGCCGATTACTACACAATTCCTCCCTCGAATGCATCTGATTCCCTTGAGAAGGAGAGGAGGAGGGTAGGAGACAGGGAGGATGAAAGAAAGATGACACATATGAAGATCAAGTAATTTTCTAAAAAGAAAATTTCTCAGGATATAAAAGATCTGTTCAAAGGTCAAGCATTATATTATTTGGGATAACATTTTCAATTTTGGCATTATGTTTTAACGGTTTTCTGTAGAATATTTGTGCAATAGAAGATCCTCTTGAATAATTACTTGCTAAACAAATTATATATCAGATGCATCTCAATTTTAGACATGTTTGTTTAGGTCATTCTCTGAAGATTGTCCTGAAGAAGAAAGAAAGTGGAAACTTGTAGATAGTAGGCCAGGGAGAAAACATAAGTTATCTTACTTGTTTTCCACTTTTGAAAACCTCATATTTTCTTGTTGTAGGTGCTCTGATACATGTGTAAGGTATAAAATCTTTGACATTCTTAAAATCAGTTCAGAAAAATCCTTTAACCCTCCAAAAAAATAAAGAAAACGAAAAAATTCATAAAATTGTAAATTAGTGATTAATAAATCTATGAAAAAATATACAAGTTAATAGACATCCAGAGAAATGCAAAGGAAAACAAAATAGAAATTGCTTTGTTTCTAGCTTACAACACTCAACACTGGTTGGGTGTAATAAGACATGCTTTCAGTACCCCAACTAGTGGAAGTGTAAAGTGGCAGAAATTATGGTGAATATAAGTTGGCAACTTGTATAAAAACTCAAGGAAAAGTTCTACCCTTGTTCTAATAATTCTATTTCCAAGTAACATACCTGAGGGGGGAAAAAAAAATCAGAGACATGAACAAAAATTTGTATGCCAGATGTCCATTACGTCTTAAAATACAGGAAAATTTGCAAATAATTAAAATATTCAACTATTGGGAAATCCTTAAATTATTTATGACACAATATTAGAATGGACTATTCTGCAGTCACTGAGAATCATGTTTTCACAGTCTAATAGCGGGAGAAGAAAAACATGCCCCACATAAAACTAAACAAAATAAAAGCAGGGCACAAAACTATGTTATAAACCATATGATTACAATTATGTTTATATGCATATATATACATATTCTGTGTACACAGAGATATAACCTCATTTCTGGAAAAAAAGAAACCAGAATTTTACCATATTGTGTTGTATGTTTATTCTCTTTCAACCTTTGTGTAACTTCCAAATTTTCTACAGTGTATATTTTTTTATAACCAAGAAAAAGTTGATAATATCAAATGACTAATTTAGACTCATTTTACCATGTGTTTGAATTATCCCACATCAATAAGCTCCCTTCTACAAGTCAAGCCAAAGAGATGTCAAACCACATTGGGTTCTGCAGAGACTCAATTGCCAACAATGACATAATGCAAAACCTCCCACAGAGACCCTCTTCTCTTTCACACAACACTGTATTTTTTAACAATGTTTAACAGTTGGAAATGCTGAGAAGCTGCAGATGAGATTATTAGTAGAAAGTATTTTCCATCACGCTTTTGTCAAGGAAAATCCCTTAGTAGATCTATTTCTGAGTTATGTTTTTTAACCAGGCTAACAAAATTTAAAGCAGCGTATATAAAAGATGTATTTGCAAGCATCTTCCTCTACCAGACGGAATTCACTTTAGCTATCAAATTGATAACGATCATTTATTATGGGCTTATCCCCTGCATGACCCTGTATGTGGAGGGTTGAGAGACTGCAAGATAGCAAGTGGTCAGGACCTCAAAAGATGACGCCTGAGCAACCACTTCCGAAATCAACCAGGAATAGGAGAAATATAGCGATGATGATCTTTATGATCTGATGGTGATCTTAATGACCTGTAATTCAACTATTCCAGCCACAACCAACAGATTTAATGAGTCAACAAAGTTCAGAAAAAGCCCATATGCATTTTGACTCAGTAAACAGGCTTTGCTCACTCCCATCCCATTGTAAACCATTGTGCTAGACTGACCAATCCATTTCCTTCATAGATCCTTTAGACCTCACCTTTGTGAGCCCACTTTTGCCTTTGATTGATAAGAACATATTCCAAGGGGTTGTTTCTTTTATATAAATGTATATCCATGTAAATCCTCAAAACTAATGGCCTCCGAGTTCTTCCTTGTTAGTCAATCTGGATGTCCTCTTCCTCAGGTCGAATATCTCTGTGCTGAGCCGGGTTTTCCCTGATTTTCCCAGCAGTGAATTCAACTTAATTTAAAACCCAGTCAGATGGAGAGTCTTTATCTTTCCTTTATCAACCCATAGGACTGAAGAGCAGTAGTTAGAATTGTATTCGAATTTTCAAATGTTGGATAGTTTGAATTGAGTATTAGTTAAGGGATCCTCTTTCAAGGAAAAGAATACACAATTAGGTATGCACACACGCACGCACACACGCAAAGGAATCACAAGTAATTCTGAGATATTTTTTAGACATTTTAGCACAGACAATGTCATACAAATGCCCCCAGATTACAAATTGGCTTCCTCTCCTTGTGTAGAACACTCCATAGCTCCCAAAACTTCAGAGGGGCAGATGCAAATGAGGAATCCTGGATTAAGGTGAGAGAATCAAACTTAAAATTTCTGTTTACAGAAATGTGTTCATTCGCTTATTTGTTAGATTCATTGGTTTTTCTTTTTATTGAGCGTTAGTCTCTCTTTCCTTGAAGGTGGGGGTCTGTTTCTGCCAACGATTTTGTGACCTTAGGTAAGTTACTTGTCTCTGAAATCATGTCAAATGGAACTAGTAATACATATTGCATCACTTGATTTCTGAGAAGATTAAGTGCAATCAGAGTAAAATGGATACACACACACACACTATGTCTGAAAATGCTTACACTAGAAGGCAACTCCTTCCAGGCAAGGAAATTTTGCGCCCCACCCCCACCCCCAGCACTCTTCTTGGTGCACAACACAGAGTTCACTGATAAGGCACTGATGTGAACGCATCCTCAATGTCATCACTGCCCTTGCTCTGTCCCTAAAATGAAGAAAAATGAAGCAGCTGTGGTCATCTACATTCTCACTGTCTAACAGCCACAAGTGGTCTAAATCCAGATTAAAATAAAGTGGACACTGGTTGCATTTATATTTATCCTCCAGCTGTTTCTGTCTCCCAATTTTAACAATTCCAATCAAAAATGCTCTTCGCCCTGAAGAATTTGAAGAACTGCCTCAATTCTTCATTGTCCTCTGGGTGTGCAGATGCAGTATAAATGTCTGTTGTGACAGCAATATACTGAGGGCATCATTTTTATTCACGCTATGGTGAGGTAGTTAGAGAGTAGTTCAGATACCTGAAAAGATCCCGAGTGTGAGGCCCGTGCTTTGTGATGTGGACCTCCTCATTATTGCCTTCATATATACGAAAAACATGATTTCAGTGGGAGCAAGTAGCATAGGACTCCTGACTTTGTGTGATAACATAGCACATTGTTTCTGTGAGATGTCAACTCAGTTCCGGAAGGATGATTCACTTTTCCAGTTCTATGCTTTCTTCCCCTGGATCCTCATAAGAAGCTGCTGTGAAGTTTAAACATCGAGTAAAAATGCTTCCAAACAATTAATGTGACAGCAAACACACCAATAAACCTATCAGCAGCAGCCCAGTATTTTACCCGTCTTTAATGTCAGGTTGCTTTTTTATTCCAGAGGTCAGGAAAACAAACACTCTGTGAGCTCATTTTATGCATGCCCAAACAAGCTGAAAAATAGGCGCTTTTCCAAATGCCAGACAATGAAACCTAGGATTTTTCTTTGTACCTCACTGTAATTCGGGTGATAAAACACTTGCTAATACAAGCTATTAAAACAAACCAACAAACAGAAATCAGTCTTTCATAGTCTATTTTAAAACCCCCTTACTGTGTTCTTAATTAACTGCTGACTTTTAAACGAAAGATGCCAGTCAAGAAGTACAAAACTATCTTTAAGATTGCCTAACTTAAAACTTTAATATCCTTAATATTTGAAGATAAAAAATAAATAATAGACAACTCATTTTAGCCAACACTTTGGAATAAACTTTAAGTGGCAGAAAACTACAGGATACAAACCTATTTTTCTATGGTTTCTGGTTTTTAGGGAATCAATGGATTATAGTAAACTGTACTTTCTGATGCTCAGAATACTTCTTTTAGCACAGGCTCTTTTAAGAACTGGTAAGAAAATAAGTGATATCCATAACAATGACCCAAAGACATTGTAAAGTCCTAGGAATTAAATTACAGGAGAAATATGTAATTCTGAGTACTTTTATTAGGGTTATTTTATTTGTAATTCTTCGAAAATGAGTGATCTACGTGTTGTGTACGTATATGATAAGTCTCTCCTGTGTAGAATACCCTCTGATCAAGTTGAAAAATAAAAGTTGACTCCTTATCTTTAGGAGCTTTTCTAAAGGAAAATTATCTCTCTAAAGAATGTGAACTTGCTGACAACATGTTCTCTTCCATTTCTCCCCCCACCCCCAACTCCACCTCTTCTTTTTTTGCATTGCTCACAATGATAGGATTAGTACAGCTTGTACTGGGGCTTCCGAACTATAATAAACAAGGAGCAATTTTCTAGTCCTAATTAACTCCTTTTAAAATAAGCACAGTACAACAATAGTCTACCAAGAGTTGCACTGAAAAAACAGCAACAAATCCTAACATTCTGTGGATAATGAAACCTGTTTAAACGAGCATATTACAGTAGGGTCTTAATGAGCTGCTCTGTGGACACAGGACAGGTTTGCAGCCCAGAGTAATGGAGCATTTTCCAGCAGATTCCTGCAGGGTGGGCTAGCAACTGAATGGCTTCCCTGGTAAAGTTAGAGAGGTGACATGACATCAATGGTTTGTTACATTTCCGTTTTATTTTTTCACACATCTCTTCTGCACCTGTCATTCCCATCGCATTTTGAAATGTTGCCTTCTTTGACTTCCAGGTCTCTATATTCAAGCTCCCTCTTGATTTGTATCTTTTACAAATACTTTATACACCAGTAAGTTCATTTGTTTTCAGTGTACAATTCAATAAGTTTTGTAAAACTTATAGTATTATGCAACCATCACCATAATCTGATTTTACAACATTTCCATTTCAACAACAACAACAACAACAAAAACAACCTTGTGCACATTTGCAGTCATTCCTTGTTCCCACATCCAGGCCAGCCTAGCAACCACTGATCTTTCTGTCTGTGTTGGTTTGCCTGTTCTGCACTATAAATGTGGAATCTTGTAATGTGTGACCTTTTAGCATAATGTTTCTGAGGCTCATCCATGTCATAGCATATAGCATGTGGAACACAATAACATGTCATTATATTGATATATTACACTGATTTTCCATTCACCAGTTAATGGACATTTGTTTCTGCTTCTTGCTATTATGAATAATGCTGCTATGTGTGAACATTTGTATACAAGTTTCTGTGTGGACAAATGTTTTTATTTCTCTTGGATAGGTACCTAGGAGTGGAACTGCTGGGTCATATGGTAAATCTATGCTTAACACTTTAAGAAACTGCCAAATTGTTTTACAGAGGTTTACTAGCAGCAATGTATGAGGGTTCCATTTCTCCATATATTCAGCAACACTTGTTATTATCTGTCACTTTTATAATAGCCATCCCAGTGGCTGTGAAGTTGTATCTCATCATGGTTTTAACTGGTATTTCCTTGATGGCTAATGATGTTAACCATCTCTCATTTGTGTCTATTCTTTCTGTTTTCTTTTATTTATTCCTCTTTTTAGTATTCTTTGATATTTTTATGTCTTCTTTTTTTCTTTATAGCCATTTTGTGATCCACATGGATCATGTTGACTTCCACTCATATATAATTAACTCCCACATCTAAATGCATGCTGCTAATGGCTCGTTCTTAATCTATTTATCTCCATTAGGTTGCTGATACTATATTTTAAAAGAAAATCTTTAGGTACATTAAATTTAGCAGACTTTATTTGAGCAAAGAATGAATTCATGAATTGGTCTGGACCAAAATGGTTCAGAAAGTGCCACCCCACCATATATGCTGTGTTATATTTATATCCAAAGAAAAGGAAGTGGCATATAGAAATAATATGATTGGTTGCAGTCAGCATTTGCCTTATATGGTCATGTTTGGTCACTTTCAGCCTCTGATTGGTTGAAGGTTCAACTGCTATGATTGGCTGAGACTCAGCTACTTGTTACAAGATTATACTTCCAGTTTCAGTTGCAGTCTTTGTACACATCAAGTTAGGTTACAGTTCATTATGTACAGGGAAACCTTTACATCAAAGTTAAACTATGTATGGAGGCAGCTTTAGGCCAAAGTTCATTCAATTTACTACATAATTCTACATGAAATACGTATTTCTACATGAAAAAGAGGCAGAGAAGCTGAATCACAAATGCATACATAAATAATACAGAGAAGTTCAAGTTTACTTTAACATATAATTACTCAAAGTATTAGTATACTACAATCATTTGGATTTTACATAAATATATTGACCATATGATCAGACTTGCCTGCTGTGCTGCTGTCTCATGATTAGTGTAGGATTCATTTGGCTTGGAACACTTGTATTAATAATCTAAAGCTCAGATCCCATCACCATATCCTCCGCCTGCCTCTTCCTTTGTTCCTTCTTTTTTCTTTTGTAACATAATGGCTCTCAGTGAGGCACACAACACAGGTAGACTCTCACTATACAACCCTCCCTTTCTTCCCTTCCGGACTTACTATCTAATCAGTAGCCAATACTAGGACTCCCTAAAAAGGCTCAAATAATGCTTAAACAAAACTTATCGTCCATTTCACACTGTGCAACCAAGTGAACATGGGGAAACAGGCGAACAAAGCAAGGAACAAAAGAGCAAAAATGGTCGAATTAATTTGCAACCTGGAGACATGTCAGATCTTGATTTAAAATAGAAAGGTTTGGAAAACTGGGATAGTCTGATACACAGTCCTGTGGCCAATTTAAGAGCAGCAATAAACTGAGTACAATTACATGGTAAATTAGACTGATCAGTTTAGCCATACTTTTATTCTGGGAAATAACAAGCATCGGAAAAAAATAAAAGCAGCTTTTCTCCTGGTGTTACTAAAGAATCAAGAAGGGCTTCATTTCATACATTTTTATTTACCTTCAAAAATTCCTTCCATATTCCAAGGCCATTGCTTCTGGAACCCAAATTTGTTCTAGCTTAAAACCTAAGGATAAGAATATATACTTTTCTATCAGGGTGAGTTTTG
Organism: Propithecus coquereli; assembly: GCF_000956105.1. Lineage (NCBI taxonomy): Eukaryota > Metazoa > Chordata > Mammalia > Primates > Indriidae > Propithecus > Propithecus coquereli. Next base: position 1,494,449 of record NW_012137858.1, on the reverse strand, counting down.
AGAAATTCTGATGAATAAAACCTGAGCCACTCCAATCTGATAAGGTTGCTATGCTTGTTTGGAAGTAAAATGATATACAAACGGAACTGAAAAGTACTTGCTAATTGCTAAAAAGCTCCACTGTATGACTTAGTTTAAGACTTAGATTTTGGCATCTTTGTGGGAACAAAATACTTGTGAGTGGGGAGTAGTTGTGGGGTTTTTTGTGCTGTTGTTTTCGTTTTAGGAGGGCAGAGAACTAGGACTATGGTACTTCGAAAGCTGGGAGATAATCATTGACCTAACCTCCACATAAACATCGCTAAGGTATATTAGTTTAGCTTTGTAATGGTGTAAATTGACATTTCTTTTTGATACTATAGATCTATACAAAGGAAAATACTCAAAGAGATAAGGAAGGAGAAAAAAGAAAAGTAATTCTTAGACCAGGGATTATTTAAGGGTAATTTGACATATAAATGTGATGCAATTAAATTCAAACCACTTTTCAATCTAATTATAAATACAAAGAAATGGGAAGGTATTGACCTCTAGGCATCTGAAAGCTTAGATAAAATCATTACAAATCTGTCAGCTCTACCATTAAAATAAATCCAGAATCTAACCACTTCTCATTATTTCCACTGCTGCCACCCTGGTCTGAGTCACCAACATTTTCTTGGATTTCTGGAAAAAAACTTCCAAATTGTGTCCTTCAGTCTACCCCTGATACACACACACACACACACACACACACACACACAAGCATACACAAGAGAAAGAAAAGTAATCCTTTTAAAACCTAAAGTCTCATCATGTCACTCCTTGGCTAAAAACCCACCCATGAGAAATTAAGTAGCCTTTTAGAGTTAGAAACAAAAAAGATGTCAATTAAAAAAGCAGCTCTTTTAATTCTATAGTCTAAAGAGCAGCTAAATCTATACTATTAACAGAACAGCTACTTTCTGAAGCCATGAAAATGGTCTGAGAAAGTCACAAGGTAAGGACAAGATAAATAAGTAAATATTTAGCAAAATGGGAGTTTGTAAAGTTCAATCGAGAAGTATTGAGTTTCTATATTCTATGTAGTTTTGCTCCATTTAAACATTTGTACTAACTGAAGTTTGTAGGTGAAAAGTGAAATTAATTTACCATCTAATATTTATTTTGTATACAAAAGCATGGTTGAATACACTCAGTAGCCTAAGCTGCTTCTCTTGGCTCTTCATTCCTGCCATGATAGGAGATCTGTTTGTGCTACACTAATCCTCACCAGTAATTACATGATGGAAAACCTACTCCACAGCCTTTGTGCCCCCACCACCCCACCCAAGCTCAAGGGCTCCTGGAGCCTTGTAGCAGATTATAAAGAAAAAAAATTTCTCAGCAATAACATTATCTCACACTTGAGACAAAATATCTTCATTACAAGAAATGCTGCCAATTAAATTAATTCACTGGTTAAAAAAAAAGAAGGCTATCCTACAGTATTTGCATTTGTCTGTTTGGATGCTTTGGAAAAAGAAATTAAATGGAAAAGAAATTAACAATAACCTCAGAAATAAAAACTATTAGTATGTAAGTTTTCTATCTTGCTTTTTCCACTTAATATAATGATGCAAGCATTTTCCTATCTCCTCATAAACTCTTCAGAAACACAAAAAAATAATAACAAACCCTCCTGTGGCTTCTCATCTCTTTCAGAGTAAAAGCCAAAGTCCTGCAGATGGTCTATAACTCTATACAATCTGACCCGCCCTTACCTCTGTGAGCTCATCTTCAGTATCAGCCTGAGGTCCACCATTTTGCTCCAGCCACAATCATCTTCCCATTGGACTCTTTAATTGGCCAGACAGTTCCCTGGATCGTGGCCTTTCACTGGCTCCTTCCTCTGCCTGCTATATTCTTCTCCCAGATTGCTTGCTCTCTTACCTCCTTCGAGTCTGTGGGCCAACATCACCCACACTTTGCCTTCCCAGTGTCCTGCTTTGTTTTTCTCCACAGAACTTATGTACTTACCAATATGTATTTAATTACTTAAGTTTAAATATTTGTTGTCTCTCTCCCATAGTGGAATGCGAGTGACAGAGGACAAGGATCTTTGTTTTTCATTCGCGCTGTCCTTCCAGGGCCTAGACTAACGCCACCTCATGATACTCAAAATTCCTTAAAGATTGTTGTTCCTTGTGATGGGTCAGGACTGAACTTGTAAAGTCTTTTCCTTTACCCAGAGAACTGGTGAGTATCTATGCTTCCTGTTGACGAAGGTACAGTCTGGACTGGAGGACAGACATGAGATAAGATTTCTATGTTCTGCCCTCAAAAAGAAAAAAAAAGAAATTGAATGTCTTTTTAACTCTTTTACACTTGAAATTCTCATCTTCCTTTAAATCACAAGGATAATCTGTTGACCCTTACAACAGCTCTGAGCTATGATTATCCCCAATTGAGAGAGAAAGAAAGAGGCTGTAGGGTTTATTGAGGCCAGAAGTGGCAGAACCAGGACTAGTAAACCATGTTATTGGCTTTCCTCTTATATACAGTCACAGTGAACTGCAGCCACAGCTCTGACAACAGTAAATTAGCAACTAGACAGGAGTCTCTCTTTCTACCCTCACAAGAGGCTTTTAGCCTATGTAATTAGCTTCTGAATAAAGACACAAGAATAACTATTTTATTGATATGCTTTCAGTAGGTCTTAGCCTTTCCTTTGTATTGTTTGTTTCTTTTGTTTTGTTTGGTTCAGCGTGTAAGTGCTTGGCTTTAATCTTCATTTTACTTAATTTTATCCTATAATAAAAACCCTACATTTGCATAGCCCATCCCAGCGTCCAGAAAGCATTCACACCTTGTCCATTTGATTCACCCTCAAAACAACCCTAGTTGAGGTAAGAGCAGGTGGGTGTACCTTCATTTCACAGGGAGGAGTGACCAGCCCAAGGTGACATCACTGGTATGCCTCAGAACCAGGACTCACACACTGATCTCTTTAGCGAAAACCCAATAATCTTATTGACTGCAAATGCATTCACTGTTTTGTGTGTGTGTATGTGTTGGAGGAAGCACAGGGGGCAATTACATAATGGGAAGAAATTATCTAAATTATTCTTCCTACAAATATCTTCTAGGAATATAATAGTCACTTTTGCCCTTCATTTCCATTTCCTGGCAATTGCTCTGCCTCCAGATTCAAAAACAGACTCACTGGAAGTTCCTTCCCATTCATTTCCCTATTGTCTCCGTGGCCTCATCACCACCTTCTATTAGACTAATCTGCATTTCCTGTTTTGAGCCTTTGCTGATGCTTCCTCTCTGTCATCCTCAGTACCCAAGTGCAATTTTGCCAGATTCCAGGTCCAAAGTTAACATCACCTCCTCTTTGGTCACACTAGTAAAGGTGCTTCTTTTTATCCCTCAATATTCATATGCTGCCCAACTCTGAAGAGCTTCCTACCTCCTCTTTAGAGTTGTATAAGCTTCCTGAGAGCTGGCTCTATACTCTCATACTCTCTAGCACACATCACGGTCTGGCACTAAAAACAGTGCCTTTTAAGTGGGTAGGCTTAGGTACTTGAAGAATGAGCCGTGCACTCAACCAGATAGCTTCAGGGGAATTATTAGAGAGGATGGAGGCCAGAAGCATTGCTTGCCTCTCTACATCACCCAACTTCAGCACTCTGGCCCTCCTTCAGGCCTCCACTGCACTCCCCACCTGTATGCCACGCACACAAGATGGAATAAACTGTG
>NW_012137858.1:1485569-1489638 GCF_000956105.1 Propithecus coquereli | reverse complement strand
GAAGATCAGAAGAGGCTCCTATTCTGCCAGACACTAGGCTAAACAATGTTAACACATCATCTTATCCAACTATCAAAAACATTCTTTGCAGTAAGTTTTATTATCCAAATTTTACAGATGAGGAAACAGAAGCATTGAGAAGTTAAGTTGTTCATTCAAGATAACAGAACTAATAAGTTGCAGTTTTAGGTTAAATGCCTTAAAGTCTGTCTGTCTGCAAAGACTGTCTTAACAACATCCTATTATGCCTTCCTTTACCCAAAAGCATTGTTAACTAGAAAGAACATCAGTTCTTTCTCTTCCATCCCTACATTGTATAAGAATATTGAGACAGATTGAGATAAAATAACTTGAAAAAAACATCTTTGCAAGTCAGTGGCCACAACTAAGTCATGATCTAATACCATTAACCTGTTTGGATTTAAGAGAGTGGAGTTTTCCAGCCTTAAAACATCAGAGGCCATTGATAAGCTGTAGTTGAGCAATATGACAGAGAAATGTACTATTTATGTTTGATAAACAGAATAAAACTGGTTTCTGAAAAAGAAAAGGGAAACTCATGGACCTAATTTGTTTTTAGACTTAGGCAATTCATGTTAAACTGAGGCATAGGAAAGGAAGCAGAACCCATCCTCAGGATCCATCTGGGAAGGAAAAGAGACCTCATGCAAGGGTGATGTGTAACCTGAAGGTAGCACAGTTGTGAAGTCTGGCAATATAAGCAGGACCTTTGGCTGCTGGTTTACATCAATGTGAGCACCTGGTATTTGGATTTTCCAGGAAGCAGGCCAGTGCCATAATATACGGCTGGCTGCTTCTGACTTGAATTTAGGGTGCTCCAAAATACTGGAGCAGGACCTCACAGAACCTCAGGGGGTTCATTCATCAGTAATATACCCCCAAAATATGTATGGTGTCTCAACTATGTGCTGAGCACCGATCTGAGAGTTGGATATACAGAGATAAAGGAAATAAAGTTTCTGACCTCAGAATGTTCGTGATCATAATGCGTGTGTGTGTGTGTGTGTGTGCATATGTGCACACTCACATTAAAATAATGTTGGGAGGGTCTTCATGTAGTATGAAATTGTACAGGAAAGAACTCTCTCTCTTTCCAATCTTAGGTTCATGGCTAAGGCCCTACCTCATGTGTCAAGGGTTTAGTGCTCATTCTTGCTAGTGCATATGCTGGTGGGTACCTTCACTATTCACATTTTAGAGATAAAGAAATTAAGTTTTAGGCTGGGCGCGGTGGCTCACGCCTGTAATCCTAGCACTCTGGGAGGCCGAGGCGGGTGGATCGCTAAAGGTCAGGAGCTCGAGACCAGCCTGAGCAAGAGCGAGACCCCGTCTCTACTAAAAATAGAAAGAAATTAATTGGACAACTAAAAATATATAGAAAAAATTAGCCAGGCATGGTGGCGCATGCCTGTAGTCCTAGCTACTTGGGAGGCTGAGGCAGGAGGATCGCTTGAGCCCAGGAGTCTGAGGTTGCTGTGAGCTAGGCTGAAGCCACGGCACTCACTCTAGCCCAGGCAACACAGTGAGACTCTGTCTCAAAAAAAAAAAGAAATTAAGTTTTAGAGGTGACTGGCTTAGGTTCTTACAGCAAACGGTGACAAATTCAGGATTAAAAGTATCTCAGGTTTCTTTGATACCAAAGACAAGGTTCCTAACTCATCAGAAAAGAGGAAGTTCAGGAAAAGGTTCATAGAAGAACTGGCGAGATATGTCTTTGATCCTATTTTAGACCTACAGTTTTGTGCAGGCTGCTTCCTCACCCAAGCCTCCATTTAACATGGACTGCCCAAGTCTAAAAACAAATTAGGTGCCTGAGTTTCTCTTTTCTTTTCCAGAAGCCAGTTTTATTCCATTTAGCAAACATAAATAATGCTTTTCTCTGTCACATTGCTCAACTAGAACTCATTAATGGCCTCCACTTTTCCTTGCTTGTGCCTTAAAGGTCCCCAGTAATTACCCAAGGGCTGTTTAGACACATAGCCCTAGAGGCTGGTTTGGTCTTCTATTTGCTCCATTCAGAAAATTCTATGGTACAGTAAACATGAGTGACAGTATCAGTATGCCTTCATAAAATGATGAGATTCTATAGAGCGTGGGTTTTTCCTTCTGTCTAAAATAATTTTACTTTTTCATATCATTTAGAACCCAAAAGAGTTTATCCCTTCTTCTGATACATCATCTGAAGACTATCCCAAATACTTTTATATTAATTAGAAACTGAAATATTTGACATGAAAACACTGTGGTAGCTGCCTCTCCCCAGGCAGGCTGTTGTTATATTCATGAAGTGCTTCCTGAAGCCTTCTCAGACTTGTGGAGACTAGGAAGGGAATTGTTTGGTGTGTCCATCATTGCAATTCCTCCTAATTGTTATTTGTATTATTCCTCAAGACTTTCACTCCCTACAGATTCTGTGACAGTGTTGATATTACAATGTACCTAGCATATATTTTTCAACAGTCTGTATAAAGTCTATTTCAATTCCTCCCAACAGGCACCGAAATGCTACAAACTAAACAAACTGTCCTTACCACAGCTTGCATAACTGAGAAAAGTATATTATCTGCAAGGAAAAACTGCTAATTCTATTTTGCCTTCAGTATTTTGAACACTACGCCTGCCCTACTATATTCAGGGCTGGATCTTTGCACGGGCAGTTAGTGGCCACCTACAGGGTGTGTTTTGAGACAAACAGAAATGATCATCTTGTTCAAAACATATCCTGATAAGATACCAATGTTCCACTTTTATCTCTTCAAACTCTAGCCAAGAGTAGTATGAATGGTTAACATACCAAAAGAATGAACAATCCCTACAAAACAAGTCTACTCCTTCTCTAATTAATATATTAGAAGAGTTTAGGGTATCAAATAGCAAATATTGATCCTTTGGTTTCGGGAGCAATGAAAATTTTGATCAAGGACATTTCTGTGTAGGAAAGTGAGATGCAACCTAACTCTTTCTGGTAAGGGATAAGATGAGGATACTAATTAGCACAGAAGGTGTAGACCCAGGACTTCACAACATGAAGGAGGATACCACTCTTTTAGGGGTTGTAAATTCATTCATTCTTGAACCCCACCCTCAATGATTCTCATTCATTAGACCTGGAGTGACATCTGGGAAGCCTTAATTTTTTTAATAAACACCCAGTTGGTTCTGATAGATCATTAGGATCCATGAACCACTCTTTGAGAAATGATGCCTAAGGATAATAAACTAAGATACAGGTGATAAGGTCCAGAGGGAGGAGACATATATGAGACATCTTCACTCCGCAATGTTTCCCAGGGCTAGTCTTGCTAGCATGCTCTTTTGACTTAAGTTGTTCATCCTGCATTTTCGCTCATTGAAACACTATCCACATACCGTATTTTTTTTTTTGTCTCCAAAATAAATTTTTTTCTCCGGACAATCACTTGGTTCTTTACAACTTTGCTGCTTGTTCTCACATCTGTTTTTCTTTCAGATTCATGAGTTTTGACAGGATTTCTGGTTCTTTCAGGTAAATGAACCTTCAGGCTCTTCTTTGTGCTTCTTAGACATTGGCTTTTGTTCAAGTTTCAGCTCTGCTCCCTCCTGTTTTTGGTGCATTGACCTCCTATCTATGATCTCTGATAAGAAACTGTCCATTCCAAACCCTGATCTTATGGGGCCTTTATGGTGTAGGGTGACAGAATTTAACATAAGCAATCGAGTCTAAGTTATCTGTTTAGATAAACCAAAAATGAGAGAAAATTCAAAAACACAGGTGTTTGACATTGTCCCAGTTTAGAATTGCTTTTCTAATTCTGTTTTGCAGGGGCTAATTTCATAATTACTTGTGTTCCTTTAGGATGTATGACAATTGGTGCAGTAAAGGTAATCTCAACTCATTCTGGGTTGCAGAAAAAAGTTAGTCTGGAACTTTCAAATGCATATGCATAATTCACATAAGAATCATCCAGAATTCACATTCTATATGTACAACAATATGCCTTCTATCCACTATTTCCTTCTTATACTGTAGTTTCCTATACCCCAAATACAATTCTGAGTTTAAAGTTTT
>NW_012137858.1:1481056-1482369 GCF_000956105.1 Propithecus coquereli | reverse complement strand
GGCTCTAGTGTTATTCTTGGCTTTATATTTCTAGCTATTATTGCATCTTTGTATGTTTTATCTATCCTAACTACATTAAAAGTTCCCAGAGTTTTGAAATCATATTCAAAATTTGGTTATGTCCCATCCACAAAATTTACTACCATCTTTGTCATTATTTACATTTGTATAATGCTTTATATTTTTTAGAAAATTTTTACATTTGCTATTGTCTATGGTCTAACAAAATGCCTTAAACTAAGTAAGAATTCCATGCATTATTCATCTAATGATAATTTCTTCTGGGTTGGCCCTGAGCAGTAAGACGCCTTTTAGAAACAATGGGAGCTGTGAGGCATTTGAACAGTATTTCAATCTTAGTAGTCCACAGAGCATCTGACATCTCCACTTCCCCTTTCTCTTTCAACAGAGTGCTCCATTTCCTGCTATTCAGAGCCATACTTGATTTGCCAATTCATTGTCTTATTGGTGTTTCCAAGGAGCATCCACTACATGATATGTGAGACAGTAAAACAGAGAAAAAGAGTGGTTATCTCAGGCACTCGTTGCTTAATTAGTGCTCTGCTGTTCACGCTTAAGTGAATGGCTCAAAGTCAAAAAATAGAGTCAATATGCAGAAATTTTTGTCTGCTTGTTTACAATCTCTGACAAGCTTATTAAATCACTACTGAGGATATCCTTCAGTCAAATACTGGTATCCAGAAATTAACATAAAAGGAGTTAATTGCATATCATGCATCAGGGAGGAGGAAATATATTCCCTATAGGATTTAAGAAGAAATATTACTCCTGCAATCACCCTGGATAATTAATTAGTGTAGTGAGTTGGGTTGCACTGAAAACTGGACAGTTTTGGAGTGATATCAATACTTCTGCGCTTGGAGCAACTGGGTAGAACCAGAGGCAAGCGTCCTCTTCATTACTTTAAGGTGCCATTCAAATGTCATCATTTTCTTGGGCATCAAGACATGTAAATGTTGGAAAGTATGGAGAGCCTTAAGAGCACAGGGCTTGTTCCTCCTCAGGTCATGGGGCATGCATATCATTAGCTTTGTGCTTTAGATTTACATCACCATGGAATAGGGATTTAAGGTGGGAATTTCATAATCAAGGGTTTTCTTTTGGGATGAGAGAAAGGAAGGAGGAGGTAAATAAAGGAAAGGTCAGATCCAAATCCATATGCATCATCATGTTCATGAAGTACAAGGTGAGTTTTCCAGTGTAGAAATAAAAATTGCTGAGAATGGTGCTGGTCAGGGGATTCAGGACCTCCAGGTGATGGATCGTATGAAGTGTGTAGACTTGGGGAGAAG
>NW_012137858.1:1480424-1481006 GCF_000956105.1 Propithecus coquereli | reverse complement strand
GAATAGGGATTTAAGGTGGGAATTTCATAATCAAGGGTTTTCTTTTGGGACGAGAAAAAGAAAGGAGGAGGTAAATAGAGGAAAGGTCAGATCCAAATCCATATGCATCATCATGTTCATGAAGTACAAGGTGAGTTTTCCAGCACAGAAATAAAAATTGCTGAGAACGGTGCTGGTCAGGGGATTCAGGACCTCCAGGTGATGGATCGTATGAAGTGTGTGGACTTGGAGAGAAGGGAATTTAAGCAGGAGAAATGGGAGGGCAAGAGTGGTGGCCCAAAGGAAACTGTATGTGACCAGTAGGTCTGAAAAAAGAGTTCACCCAGAGAAATACCAAGAAATAAGTCTGGGGATCTAAACTGTGAGCATCTAGAAGACAGGACCTAGTTTTACCTCCCTTTGTACCCCAGTGACAGGCATGAGACTTGGAATATGGTAGAGCTCAGAAGTTTATTAAATGAGGTAGCAAACAAATATTTGAAACATTTTTTTTCCAGGATTAGGGAGATTGAGCTTTACCTTTTTTAAGGCTGTGAAAAATCCCTGGAAAGTTTTAGATTAAAAAGTATTTTTTTTGTGAAA
>NW_012137858.1:1479426-1479766 GCF_000956105.1 Propithecus coquereli | reverse complement strand
TTAAAAAATAAAGAATAAATACAAGTGTTTTCTCACTCTGCTCAATTCCTAAACTTTGGTTCAAACTGAAAAAACATCAAGCATGTTCCATAAGCTTTCTATAAGGTCAAGTAAGAAGCTATTCACCAGTCTATATTAACAGAGTAACCATTTCTTTATCACTGTAAAGTGGAAACTTTATAAGTGTTCTTCCATATGTTTAATGCTACATATGTTTACATTATTTTAGTAAGGTATGGATATGGGCTTTTGTTTTTATTATAAGGTAGACAATAGTGTATGACTGGCTTTTCCATAAAAATAATTGTAGACTTACAGAAGAACTGCTAAGAAAGCACAG
>NW_012137858.1:1476985-1478004 GCF_000956105.1 Propithecus coquereli | reverse complement strand
ACTAAAGGGAGGGAAGGGCATGCCTTTAACCTGCATTTGGGTGAGGCAAAGACATAAAGTGTAACTATAATGTTTGTACCCTCACAAAACCCTGGGATAATAAATAAATAAAAAAAAAACTGATTTCTACAAAGCTTAGATTTATTTATTTTCTTTTCTTTTTTTCTGACAATGCAAACAAACGTCAGATAATTTCTCTTGAGCACAAGATTTCTGCAGTTGCTATAGAAACTAATGATGGAGAAGATTAATAACACTTTACAGTCTGCATATAGTAGAAGAAACTTAATAGATTGTTTTAGTTTAATATATTTGACTATTTGTACAGAAAACAATATATCATTTTGTTTTCCACCTAAATTTTAGTTTATAGCTAAAATTGAGATTTTCCAGTTGCTGAACATAGTAAAATCATACAATATTATCTTATAATCTTCTTGATTTACTTTATATTATCAGTATTATTATTTTCAAATCATTTTTCTTCTTATGTCAGTCATTACATCAGAAATGTATTTAATATTCATTATGCCGTAAGTCACACTAATCAATTTTTATTTATTGTATGCCCATCTGTAACTAAATGTATGTTATCAATAGTAAGAATCTGGAGTGAATTTGTATGCAAGAAAGCATGTTAGGCTTGGGGAAAAGCTTTTGTATTTTAATGTGATGGTGCATTTTTAAGTACAAAAATAAAGACTTAATGATTGAAGTGGAGCTTTGCTAATTCAACAGTATATTTTAACCATCAATATTTTTTGCTATTTTGTTAAACTAATAGAATTTAAGCTTGCAGTAAGTAGATGATAGCTATAGATGCAACAAAACTTTGTAGAACAATGGGAATTTTCCATCAGTTTTTATGATAGGAAGAAATAAACTAACAAAGACAACAAATGTGCTTATTAGCATTTAAAATTATCTTTGTGTATCATCTATTGCCATTATATTTTATCTGATCCTTTTTAGTTCTCAGCTCTCAATTAGATTTTTAAATATTCAACTTAGCACTTAAC
>NW_012137858.1:1473054-1475755 GCF_000956105.1 Propithecus coquereli | reverse complement strand
AGTTAGTTTTTCTACCAATACTAGCAAAAAGGTGCTTATTTCCTAAATTACATATGTATTGAAATGAAAATAATATGAAGCCAGTGCTATTAAAGTTATAATCTGCAGCAATCCCTACAGCACAATACTTAAATTGCTTAATTTTTCCCTTCAGGTAGAAATGAGTGTAGAAACACAATGAGCTCCCCCATTCTATGTAGAATACAAGAAAAATAATTGTCAGGATAACCCCTAAAAGATGTTTGCACTGAGCAGTTTAGGAATCACATCTGCGTGTATGAGATTATTAAGATGCTTCAGGGAGGTTTGTTTTATTTTGCAGGAAAACTATAGCCAGCATAACTACAGAAAAAGTGATTTGTTGGGAATATAAGCAAATGAAGAAGAAACAGACCTGTCCACTCATCCATCAACCTATGTAGCCATTCAACATTGATTAAACCTTTGTATTTATCAGGATCCACTTTAGGTAGCAGAAAAACAATGATGAGTAAGACATAGACCACCGTCTTCAAAAGCTTCCAACTAGTAGAAAAGACAGGTAAGTAACTAGTTGTGACAACATGTAAGAAAAGCCTTAAGAAAGGCAAGATATAATGGCACTTACGGAAGAGTATGGAACTCTTGGTCATGTTACCTGGAGGGTAAAGAAAGAATGGAGGGAAGGACATTCTCTTCAGAGAACACAGCCTAAATAGCAAAAAAAAAAAAAAAAATCACCAAGTATTTTGGATGGCTGGAGCATGGGGCAGAGGTGGGCAAGATAAAGGAAAGCACAGCAGGTGACAGGTGACTCTGGGAGGCAGAAGCCAAATCAGGGAGGTCTTCTCTGCTCTGCCATGAGGTTTATCATTCATTCTTAGGCCCTGGAGATATGGTGAGTGACTTTTTAAACAGAAATAGCATAATTCCGTTTGAGTTTTACGGGGTGGAAAACGGAAAGGAGGCAAATAGGAGTCAGGGAGGTGAGATGAGAGGCCACTGCAATAGTTCAGTGAGGACTGGAAGTCTATGCAGTAGCAGTAGCTGGAGAGGAGGGAAGACACTTGAGAGTGTTTTGGAACAGAAAGAGCACAACTTTGCAATCCCTTTACAAGGTGATGACAGAGAGGTAAAAGATGAGGCAGACTCCCAAGTTTTTGGCTTGGGTGAATGGTGGCGCAGTTAACGTGGGGAGAAAATAGAGGAAGAAAGATATGTTTTGGAGCAAAGACAATGAGTTTAATTCTAGATGTGCTTAATTTGAAGTGAAAGAAGACTAGCTATGGAAGAAAGAAATGAAATAGCACAGCAATCCCACAAACCACTAACGCTATTTTGGGAGTCAATAGATTTTTAAATTGATCGGTAATACTATTTGCTTCTAACATGCTGCTCAAGTATTTTGGGCAACTAGTCAATAATAGAAACGTAGACAGATTTTGAGAATGATTTAATTTGTTTTGTTAGACTACCACTGCTTGGAACATAGCTTAAATTTACGCTGTATCAGGAAATCAACTAGATTTGGCTTGTCTGTAAAAATAAGCAGCACAATTAGAAAACCAGAAGCATTTGGATTTGGCCAGTGGAGTGATGATAAACTAGAAGACTCCTTTCGGGACAACAGTGAAATATGTTAACTCAAGCTATTCCAATGCAATGTAAACAAACAATATTTATACATCATCTCAAAAATCCACCAATTCAACCATGAATCATTTTGTCACTATAGTTACTCCAGCTTAAAGTTAACATGGCACAAATATGCTTTAGTTGTTAAACTCAAGCATATTATGCTTTAAGAAATATGAATTTTAGGAACTATCATAGAGCAATAACAAAAATAAAGACCATTAGCTAAGAATATCCAAAATTAACAGGTCAATATGTGCTAGTCACCTGTACTATGCTTAGCCCTATCAAGAGCACTGTGTGGATAAAGAGTGAATCAAGAAGCTTAAATCTAATCAGGAAGATAGAATATTCACTAATTAAAAAAAAAAAATCAGAGGAAAGTCCTCAGGCAGAAGGCAACATAGCTTAGTGGTAAAGAGTGTAGGTCTTAGTGTAGACTGGGCTTGATTCTCAGTTCTGCTCCATACAGGCTATGTGATATTGGTCAAACTAGTTATTCTCTCTGAGCTTCAATTTTCTCACCTTTACAATGTGATGATATCTATGTCTACTTCACTAGTTGTTATGAAAATTTAAAAAGATAATACATACAATGTGCTTAAGGCAGTGTCATTCATATTCTAACCATTCAGTAAGTGTTAGCTCTAATGATAATAATGATTGGTATTATAATTATACAAATTAAGAACCAAATGAAGAAGATATGCAAGTACTAAAGATTTCAAAGGAGGCAAAGGTCAATTCCACCTGAAGCAGTTATGCTCTCTGTTGAAGCTTGAAAAATCAGATAATCTTTGTGGGCTGAAGAGGAATTAAGAAACTAGTATGGATCCCTGTTACAATTCATTCATCGTTCAGCTTTAGTTAATTTACTTTAAAATTACATGTAAAAACATTGAATCATTATCTGATACCAGGTGGTAAAGGCCATGAAGTGCTAAGTGTGACTAAACTAAAGGTTTGTTTTGGAGAACAGGGAGATATAAATAAGTATCTGGCCATTCAAGGATAACAGGGCCGGCCGAGGGTAGATCATCCCCTTTGTCCTTTGCTACTGAGTAAGCATGAACTATATAATAATAGC
>NW_012137858.1:1470087-1471974 GCF_000956105.1 Propithecus coquereli | reverse complement strand
AGATCTGTGAGGCAAGTTCACCAACACATTATGATCAAGCATTGTTTGGATTAATACAACACGAATACACAAGGCTGCATTACAATTTAAATTTTATTTCATATGCAAAAAAGTTTTCCTTTAAAGAATGTAGATGAACCCCAAGGTTTGTTACTGAATATCTTTGGAAAGAATCCTATTATTATAAATGACATCCTTGTAAAAATGCAGTACAGCTATAATGGAAAGTGTAAAAGTTATATTAAGGTAACTCCTCTCTGAGTGAATATATATTCACTTTACATGTTTCAACCAGAATCAACTCTTAGGAATCTGTCTTCAGCCATCTGCACCACTGACCAGCATTAGCAAATTTTGTTGTCAAGTTCTTAGCACCTTTTAAATTTGAACCTTTAATGGCTCATTAACCCTAAAGCCCCCTTCCCCAGAAGGTCTTCTCGATCACAGTTGTTCATGTTCCCAAACTGAGACATTTTTGACTGCTTATTGCTAGTGCAGACAATATTCTCTTCTCTTTCACTATCACCACTCAGAATCAGACTCTATATGTATGAGATGAGGATGATAAATGGGAGAGGAGAGAGAAAGTTGGGGAAGGGGCAGAGGTGGGAGAAGAGAGCAAGATGATTGAGGAGGACAAATTAGAACCCATGAGGTCTGTTTACTGGTGTTGACCCCTAAAGAGACAGAGCTTAGAGTGATTCAAAAGGAAATTCATGAGACTATTGGCTACACAAAGAAGCACTAGAAATTCTAGTGACAAATGGAGGCTCAGAGTTGGAAAGGAAGGAATTGTCTACTTGTTTCAAGATACAATGTCACTCTGGAGACCAGAGGTTGGTAGCTCTTGGAGAATGTGCAGAAACATGTTTGGTATGGAAATGCTTTACTGGCAGAAGAGTATGTAAAAGAGCAGATTCTCAAGGAGGACCTGGATAATGGGGTGGATACCAAGTAGGGACTGCAGATGATGGAATAGCTTTTGTGTACAAGCAGGCATCCCTCTGGAAGGACTCCGAGTGTGGGCCAGGGGCTAGATCCTCCCTTCTTTGGATGGGCATTATCAAGCCAGTGTAGACAACTATGCTACACAGAATAAAGGAAGAACATCATGAAGTGATGGTGTCTGTTTTTAGCATGGAGAAAGGAAGAGGGAAGGGTTCAATTATGTAGGCAAGGAAGAAAAACTGAAAATATTTTAATTCTTCCAGAATCAAGAGTGTGGTTTCATTATTGTCAAAGATTACAAACTTCCCAACCACACCAAAGTAAAGCTAACATACTATATGTTAAAATCAATTAGAGATGATCTGAGATTATGCACTACTGACCACTGAGAATTGATGAGAGTAAGACACTTTAGAATAAATTCCCCTATTTGACTTACATGAGCTTCACAAAAATTAAAAGGTAAATTAAATTATCTTTATTTTACTAATAAAGAAAATGCATTTTATAAAGTTTAAGTAATTTGTCCTGAATGACATAGTCGGTAAGGGTTAGAACCATTACTTAGTTTCTCGTTTAATATCCTGTCCCATCTGCTGTGTTACCTCTAAACATCACCTCAGAATTCAGTGGAACTCCCCAATATTTTTTGTTTAAAATTAAATTTAGGAAAAAATTGACATCACATCTATTATTTGTCTTAAATATGCAAATAGTTCAATGAATACCTAAGTATAATATATCTGATGCCTGGATGAATTAACCTAAGTAAAAAAAATAACATATGTTTGAATTTATTTTGATTTTTCTTTGAATCAACATTATCACCCAAGCCACTCTCAAGCATCCTATAGAGACCTATGACAGGTACAGTCATGATGTGATTTAGTTTTAAAATTTGAAAAAAAGATTAAAATAGCAGACAAGATTTTTTTTATT
>NW_012137858.1:1465623-1469240 GCF_000956105.1 Propithecus coquereli | reverse complement strand
CTGTTCTATGTCTTTATACAAAGTGAGTCTAAGTATATCTTTGCTTCACTGCCTATTATAACCCTAAGGAACTTGTTCATCATTCTACAGCCAAGACATTAAAAAACAAAGAAGTTGGTCTCTCAGGGTAATTTACCTTTACATTATGTGTCCTATTTTAAGTGTATGAAGTCAAATCATCAACAACAGGAAAAATGTGCAAAAACTGTGTTGCTCTCTACTCTCCAATGCTTAAGAAGCGTTGGAAGATGACTTAATCAGAAGACTAGGCCAACTAGAAATAGAATGACCTTGAATTCTTTTAAGAAACACAATCTGAACTAAATCTTCTAAGGAACAAAAGAATTTGTGGTCTGTGTCTTATGCTTTTATTTTGGGAGTCAGTTTAGGCACGGGGCTGAACACCCATCCTGCACTAGAGGACAGGAGCAAAAGGGAATGAAATATAGAGATACACGTGGGCATTAAAGAACTGCTTGGGGTGCCAACCCATAGAAAAAAAGCTTGAAATCAAGAACTTTGACTTTTTTTGGGCACATGTGAACTAACAAGCACATCAGCAGATTTTAAATTGTAAAATTCCAGTAAATACTAATAAGAAAAAATGTATTAAACACAAATTAGTAAATAATAATCTAGAGGTAATATTCTATCTGGTATTAATTACTTTCAACTCTTTCCCCCTCTACACCAAGCCATAGAAACTTGAAGGAAAAAAGCAAATAGAAGCTTTGTTTTGTTGAACTATTTGATGACAATCTATTAACCAGCCACGCCATTTTTATAACTAATCAAAACAAGTGGTTTGATGTTAAGTTAACGATATTTATATAAATCTGACTTACAGAATATATTTACATTATGACTGGAAATCGTCATAGTAATTAAAATTGTGTTCTGACATTTATTAGCTCTGTGATCTTGGGCATGGCACTTTATCTTCCTAAGCCTCCTGCTGCCTCATATATAAAATAGAAAATGATAATAATACCTACTTATAAGTTGTTGTGAGGCTCAAATGAGGTGGTGCATAAAACATAAATGTGCCTGGTATAAGTTAAGAGCCAATAAATAATAGTAGCTGTTAGTCACTGAAGACAAGGCTTGTTAACTTGTAGGTTAGTGCATAGATCATAGATTTGAATTCACACCTGGATTAATCTTCCTCTTCCATGTCCAAAAACTGTCTAATACAGTATTCCTACTTGGGAACCAGTGAGAACATGTAAATGCCCCAGCCAATTATCCAGACTGAAGACAATGACCAAGTAGCATCTCTTTCCCTACAAAGAATCATATTTTCTTTCCAAGAAAATCTCCATAAACTTTAGCTCATTTACATGTAATACACAATAAAGCCAACTTTAAATATTTCTTGCTCATTTATACATCTAACATCTTACTTTTTTTTTTTCACCTAGCCACTAAACCACCAGGGATTCTTACTTTTTTAAAGGAAGCTGAGAATAGGCTTTCAACACAGATGCTGGTAATAGTCTCAAAATTATGGTGCTAAATTTCCTTGACTTGCTAAGATTAAATAAGGGAAAAGAAAATCTATTAGGACCATCATGCCTTGGTTTACACGTGTCAGAGCACTAAAGGTAGGGCAATACTTTTTTATAGTGTTTAACAACACAGTCTGGTGTCAGTTCAGAAGCAGAAAGAGTAATACAAAAGTGAGTCGTGGTGACATACAATATTGTTCTCATTATCAGGAGATAACACCATCATACTCCAACAGGCTGACATGGATTGCAATTTTCAGTAGCTAATATTTCCAAGGGTCCAGCAAGACACAGTGCAACAGTGTCATGTTCTAAGGTCTAGTAGTAGACCAAAATCAATCTCCATGACGCAGGAGTAATTTTAAAAGATACAGCTCATATATGTATTGCTTAGTGGTCTTAATAGCTACATTAATTATAGGACATATAGGGGGATAATCTCAATACAGTGCTTTATAGTATAGCCTTATACATAATAACACATTTATACACAAGATTTACACACATGTACATATATATGCATATAAGTCTACATACAAATATAATTGTCTAACTAAATATACAGTTATATATAAACACACATTATATATCAATCAATCAATCATTAATCAACCATTGAGGGCCTACTAAGTGTGGTGTATTGTGATATATAGAGGAAGCAACATTGAGCTCGTCTGTTGACACAGATCACACTTATCCTTCAAGTATTTATCCTGCAATTCTAACTTCCCAGAACATAGATAATAATCAGGAAGCAAACAAAGGAAGTATGTAAAAGCTGAAATTACTACTACAAAACTCCTTCACAGAAGTTTATTCACTTTGCACTAGAAGTGCTCCTGAGAACCTATTTCGCAATCTATGTGCATATGTGACAGTTGTATCTGTGATGAAATTTAATTTTCTGCTATTTGGCATTGTAGGCTACAGTAGATCAGAAGTAAATAGTTGCTTAGCATGGAAGTGGCTCCTATAAGAAGGCACACTGATGATAACAACAAGCAACTGCTGTCTTAATAAGGGAGAAGGATTTTAAAAATGAATTACAAAAGATGGATGTAGGAACTTAGAAAGCACAGCAGCTTAGCACGAGGGCAAACAGCTTTACATACCTCAGCAGCCCCAAAGGTATTACAGTACTATAGCACAGTACAGTGATTAATGTTCATAATGATGACCTTGAGTTATCAAAAAGAGGTTAACTTATGTTAGCAGGTTCAATTTAACAAGGTAGGAAGTGTGTGTTACTTTTAAAACAGTAAAAGGAAAAAGGAAAGTTTTTTTGCATAAAATGGAAAGCATTACTTATATGGAATGCACATGTTAGTAAAATAATCTTCACTAATGGTACCAGATAGTTAGTATATGTACCCATCTATCCACCTATGCATTTTATTTCCTGCAATTTTCTCTGTTCTTTTAGTTTAGCTAGGTTACCCACTATACCTACCACTGCAAAGCTCATCAAAGTATTAATATAATACAGTATACTAATTAGTAAACTAAATTAACACAGATGGCATTTATAAGTATTTTTAGATTAACTCTTAAATATGAATGATAATTTTTAAAAATTATGCAACATTACATTCTTAGAAGCTTAGAAAAATTGAAGAAAGAAGTACATTGTATTGGGTGGTTTCTGTTTTACTGCAGTTGAGTTGCTCCCCAAATATCTTTTCCCACCTTGAAGGTAGCCATAAATTGACACATATTAATAATCCCTAAGCAAGTTTATGGATCATTTAATATAAGATTATGACACACACAAAGATGTGGTCTTTACCCAGATCCCTAGTTTATTCTTATACTAAATCATTAAGGAAAAAGCTTGAAATTCCACTTTGTGTCAAGTTTCCTCTATTTTATTTTAGATAAAGCTAAATTGACATGTTTAGTTTTCATAAAATTGTAAAATTCTTTGTTTACACATTGTTTATCCTCGGAAAGTCGGAAAGTGTTGGGAATTTTCACCCAGTCCTTGTTGACAAACATGAACAGACCATGAATCAAAAAATTTTAACTTTGGGTCTAGATGAGAACCATACCATTAAATAATAAAAGTAGCCAAAATGGGGACATTCGGTTGCTTTTTAAAATATGATTTTT
>NW_012137858.1:1464981-1465573 GCF_000956105.1 Propithecus coquereli | reverse complement strand
CATCCTATAGAGACCTATGACAGGTACAGTCATGATGTGATTTAGTTTTAAAATTTGAAAAAAAGATTAAAATAGTAGACAAGATTTTTTTTTATTGAGAAGTCAACAAAATAGACTATAGATATATGTAAAATGATATTTAATAGAAACACTGTTATAATGTCGATATAAAGTCAAACATGAATGAACAAAATAAAATTTCAATCAACTGGATCCTTTCAAGTGTCTCCCCTAAGATTTGGAAGATACCAAAGCTTCACATTTTAAACTAATAACCTATAGAATGTTACCAAGGATATTACACAGTCCTTGTGAGATGGAAATCATTTTAACATAGGAAAGAAATTAGCAGGTATCGAAATGTTTGCCACCCCCAAAAAAAAGAAAAGAAAAGAAAAGAAAAGGAATTTTCTTTTTTGGATGTCTTAAGTGAAGCTAAATTCAAATTAAAAAAAAAAAAAAAAGCAAGTTGGCCAGGTGTAGTGGTTCACACCCATAATCTCAGAGATTTGGGAGACATAGGAGGGCAGATTACTTGAGGCCAGGAGTTCAAGACCAGCCTGGGCAACATAGCAAAAAAAAAAAAAAAAAA
>NW_012137858.1:1435064-1459061 GCF_000956105.1 Propithecus coquereli | reverse complement strand
TGTTATTTATAATAGTAGTTTACTATATTTAATATTCCACCTTAACTATTAAGATGTTACCCTGGTCATTGTCCTTGATATGTTTTTCCCTTCTTTTGTTCTGTAAGTGTTGTCACATATCCAGATCTAGCCCTTAGCCTTCTGTTCTTCTCTTTAACAGTTCAGCATGTCACTCTGTGGAAGTGAAGTCAACACAGAGTATCCTTGTGCATATCCCTGCATGTCACTAGCTTCTTGACTTGGTCTTTTTGGCATTTTTGTCTGGTTATCCTACCCTTTTCAACTCGGTAAGACCCAAATTACAAACATGCTCTCTCCCACAAACTAGTTTATTGACACCACCATTATCTCCATTGCTAAGGCTTGGAATTGTTGAGTCATATATTCATTTTATTTGGACTTAGCATTTCTTTTAATGTTTCGCATTTCTATCCCTTTACCTCTATTCTTAACATCCTCCAGTGACTACAGGACCCATTCAGTTTAGGCCTGAATAACTGCAGCAGTCTCTGGTCTCTTCTTTCCTCATTTTACAAATAATTTTTCTAATTTTATTTTATCCTGTCAATACCTTATTTAAAATACTAATTGAACAGCTTGTTCCATTTTCTTATTTGTGACCTAACAGCTTTTGCAGAAAGACCAGACTTAACAGTCTTTGCATCAGTGAACCCAAATGTTTCTTTCGCATCTGTAAAATCATAGCAGATTGATTTTAACATCTGTGTGTCCAATATCATCATCAGGGTCTGCATACCTACTATATTCTACTTTACTCCTATATTCAGGTTTAACCATGTCAAAAATATAGATCCTGCTTCTAAAGACAGTCTTGAAACTAGACAGGCTTTCTCTAAAGTATAATTTCTGGGGCTTGGAGCTACTTACCTTCTCTTCCTCTCAAACTCATTCTCTTTCTGATGGCTACAGTGCCACAACTAGAAATACATTTTGCAGGTTTAAAGCTGAATTTCCATAACCTTCCACATCTCATTCTAGCAAAAAATACCTGAAGATTTTTTTATATTTAAGCTGGCATTTAGAAACTGTTTTGCAGAGGGTCTTATTTGACCAACATAATACTTAAAAAAAAAAAAATGACATGATTGCCCACATTTATAAATGTTTGGTTTCAAATAAAAACTTAGATTTCCAGTTTCTCTAAAAAACAGTTGAGGCTGCAACCAGAAATCACAGCAAATTCCTCTCACATTTCTTGAGCCTTTCTAAAAGGAGCCTCTTTAAGCGGAGATAATAATATTTTATACAAATGAAAGGGAACTGTGTCACTACGTATGAAATCATGCCAGCCTCCCTCTGAAGAAAATCAGCACCTCTTGTTTCAGGTCTTCTGTCCATCTGCAAAAATACTGCTGCTTGTCTTCTTTAATAAATGGAAGCAATTTAAAGAAAACAATCTATAAAATGCTACATAAAACCACATTAAAACTACAAGTAAAAATCGACATCCAACAAAACCCTGCTCTCAAATCCAATTTCTTAGAAAGACCTTGACTCTGCTATGTCCACCCCATCTTGATTTGTTCCCCAGGGAGAGTATAATAGCATTAAAGGTCACTGGTAGGGACTATTGCCAAGTCAATTCAACAAGGACTCTCTCTTTCCAAAGATGCGTAGAAACGGGCAGTGATGGGTTGATTAGGCCAGGGCGCCTTGTATTGTGCATGTAAATGGAAATTAATGTGCGCAGAGAGCCAGCAGCTATTTTGTTTTGTATAAATGAAACTCTATACACTTAACCCTCAACTCAATTTTCTAAAGTCTGAATTGGGATGAGGACGTAAATTGCCTCAATTCAACTCAAAATGTTTAGCATTGAATAGAAAGAGAAAGCATCTTTCATTAGAATTGCTTTCAGTTTGTTTCCTCTTATAACAAGGTAACTTCTGCAAACCAGTGAATATTGAGGCTATTTATGACCAAGTTATAGGAAAAAGTCAGGTATTCAAAGATAGGATTAGTAACACCTCATTTACCTGGGTATTTCCTGGGAAAGAGCAGCTCTGGAGAGCTAAATTTTCTATGTACCTGAAGCTTATGCACCTTTAAAGCCTAAATATTAGACGGATATCTTTATATTTAATAAAATATATTAACTGCTGGTTTCCTGTCTTCCTACATAGATGTCTCTAAACATAGTATTATCTGTTTACCCCCTCGATGATTCAGGGGTCATCTTTGTGAGCATCCATTACTGTACCATGTGGTTATAATAGTTCTATGCCTGCTTTGTCATTTTTCTCTCACCTCCCTCAGTATCAGGCTTTCAACTGTCACTTTAGCTGTCACCCTATCTCTTCTCAGCTTCTCCTTTGCTATTTCTAATCTCTTGTGGGCTGGGAGACCAGATAACCAAGCTCATTAAGAATGACATGGTGGCCGGGCACGGTGGCTCACGCCTGTAATCCTAGCTCTCTGGGATGCCGAGGCGGGCAGATTGTTTGAGCTCAGGAGTTCGAAACCAGCCTGAGCAAGAGCGAGACCCCGTCTCTACTAAAATTAGAAAGAAATTAATTGGACAACTAAAAATATATAGAAAAAATTAGCTGGGCATGGTGGCGCATGCCTGTAGTCCCAGCTACTTGGGAGGGTGAGGCAGGAGGATTGCTTGAGCCCAGGAGTTTGAGGTTGCTGTGATTGAGGATGACGCCACGGCACTCTAGCCTGGGCAACACAGTGAGACTCTGTCTCAAAAAAAAAAAAAAAAAAAAGAATGACATGGTGAATAAAAGTGAAGACTCAGAGTGGGCACTAAAAAATAAAATGGATGACTTTAATGTGGAGGTTTTGTTTTGGATATGCAAGCTTTTTTCACTTAGTTCTAGGTTCCAGGCAAGCCTGTAGTATTGAGGTTGTTCTGTGAATTGGTAGAACAGTTCCACGGTTAGTTTCAAAGTATTTCTCTATTGGTGATACACACAGTTTTAATAGGCAAGAGAAGCTGAGTTGTCCCTCTGGAAGCAAAGGAATCAGGTGGGACAATACTCAAGGATCCTCATCTGAGGTTTCAGGAAACAGTGTGGAGATCAAAGTCTTCCCTTCGATCACCTGGAGGTACCTACTCTTCTTCATATACAAATGAGGAACAGTGCCTGGAAGAATTAAAATTGAACGATAATAGATAAAATGTATGGTTTCCAGTTGGAATCTCTCAGAATTTTACCTTCTGCTTTATAATAGAATGTTGGCCAGGTGAGGTATTGGAAGGGAAAAGCCCAGAAGTACCTGTGATTTTGCGATGTATTAACCTATGTGCTTCACTTTCATCTCTTTCTGGATAATGTCCAAATGCCCCAATGTAAGATCTCTTTCCCTAAGTCTAACGCTGTCCCTGAGGATAGCCTGTGGGGTCCCCAAATGCCTGTAGCATCCAGGGTCTCCCCTCATCCACATACCACACAACCTGGTGCTAAAACATAGACTCAACCCATTCACTTGTTCATATTTGAATGACTTGATCTTGATGGCTTAGAAACAAATGGAACCCTCCCTGCTGAGTCCTCCTTGTACATTTTATTTACTTATGACATCTCTACTCTATTTTTGTCCTTATTTAATGTTTCTCTCAATGCTCATTTTAAAGGAATTTTACTTCTCTAAAATAGATAAAGTGGTATGTGGCTGGGTGGGAAGAAGAAAGGAATTTGTTTTGCCTGTCCCTGTATCCCTAGGACCCAGTTACAGCCAGGTTTTCACTGCAATCAGTCAAGATTCCTCAGATTTTAACAAAGATGAAAGCAATAGGAGACAGCACTCCTTACGTTTCCAAGGGCTTTCTTTTTCACTATTGCAATGGACTTTTGTTGTTGCTTAAAGCCAGCTTATGTGCTGGACAGCAAGGCCCTCCGTGTTCCAAAAACTTTCAAGAGTAAAATTAGTTTAGAATCCAGTAGAAGAATATTAATTATACAATTAGTCCAAAAGCTTAAAGGCCACCAGAAAACACTATGGGCTTGCTGCTGCTAATCAGTTTGGAGCTTTCTGATGATTTGTTTCCTATCAGGTTCTTTGCACCATACTAAGCTATTCCTGCATCCTTCCAATATACTGCAATGGAGTCTTCTTCCAATCTGGAGACTTAAAAATAAATAGAAATACCCCTGGACTATTAATAGTTTGGGTTTTTGCAATTGGATCTAAGTTATATGAGCATGAGTCAGGGTAATCAATTCATTCTATTATAGTACATTGCATTGCTATCCACCTCAAAGCCTTTTAAATCAACATTCAATTAAATTTAATATATACAGACTTCTTACGTTAAAAAGCAAATTGAAACAAAATATCACTGGAGACAAACAATAAAATTGTATAATCTTTGTAGCCCTTATTTTATCCCTTCTTCCAGAAATGTTAAAAGCCTAACAAAAATAATAGGTTTGAAAGCAAAACCAGATTTACAGTTCCATCAGCCTCACAGATTTCAATCAGTACAACTACCTATCAGTATGAGTAACCACTTGCATACAAGACAATTCTGCTCTAAATGTCATGCCTATATAGATAGCTTGACTTTATCCTTTAAATTCTCTGTATAGCAAAGCCCAGCTTAAAACTATATTTTCCAAGAAGCTATCCAGATTTCCCAGCCAGAAATCTTTGGTTTACATTTTGCCTCTAAGTTTAGCAGGGTTGCTTGTTTTTTTTACTGTGGTGTTTTATACCATATGGTCTCTTTGTTAGTAAATAATAAGCTCTTAGGTAGCAAAACAGGAAGTTCTTTCAATCTCTGTATTCTCCGAAAGTGCCTAGAAGAGAGTCCATTGTAGGAAATGAGCTACGTTCAAGATTGTCATCCACTGTTTTGTCTACAGAAAGAGATATTTTGAAACGAGAGAATAAAAGATCACTTTTTAAGCCCATTTGGGGCTTCTCTTCAGCTCTTATTTTGAATAACAACTGCAGACAGAATGCTGTGATGTGAACATTTCATTTTCACATCAAATTTTAAGTCAAACCCAACTCTCTAACCTGTACAATTTGCTGCTAGGATAGCCAATAATTGTACATAACCTGAAATGAACCATGATGAAAAGCATGGTGTTATAAAACAGAACATTCCAGACATTCATAAATATACATTTGATGGCCTATTCTATGAATGATTCAGCAGGCAGACCTATGAAATTCTGATGGTACTCTTTATGTATAGAATAAAAACCATCCAGAGGCAACAAAATGATGAATTCCCTAATGGATCATACCATGAAGCCATCAGAGCCTTGAACACGAGATCTAGCAGGAATAGGAAAACATTTTCAAGTTTCTGGATTTCTCTGGATCTTTACTAAGGGATGTCATATACAACTACATTTCATGGGTATGAGAGTGAGTGTGACTGCAGTGAATTGTAATGCGTTTCTAATAAGCAGCTTTGAGAACATATATTTGTGTAGGAATACAGAAAATAAATGCACTGAAGCACTCTTATCCCAAGTGTCATCTCATAGCACAGATGTGATCAAACTCTGGACTTAAAAACTATAATTTCTTTGGTCTAAGTGGCACAAACCAAAGAAGATAAAATATGTTAAGTACTTTTCCTGATTTTCTCCTTCACAAACACACATAAATATTAAATTAACCACTTCCCTCCCCATTCTTTTCTTCTAACCATAAGAAACACTGAACTACTGTGCTCCCAGTATTACCCTTATGAAATATCTGTCCCCTCATCAGGTACAACAGATCAAATGATATATTAGTCTGGGTGTTAAATTTAGGATGCTGCTTCAATAACCTCACTGCCCTGTAATGACATTTTTCTAAAGGCGTTTTCTTTTAATACTTCAAGAGTCAATGACTACATTTTAGATGGAGGCATGGCAGGAATCTCTAATGGCCACACTCTCTTTGTAGGCAAATATATAGAGTCTTTAAAGATGTGAAGAGAGTTATGCATAGTTGCTTTCATACACAAAGTGATCTTTAGAAGTGAAATTTCTTAGCTTAAAGGTAAACAGAAAAATAAGAGGTCTCACACTGAGAAAGAAAAACTCAAGGAACACAGAACTGTGCTTG
The DNA here is from genome assembly GCF_000956105.1 of Propithecus coquereli. Taxonomy (NCBI): domain Eukaryota; kingdom Metazoa; phylum Chordata; class Mammalia; order Primates; family Indriidae; genus Propithecus; species Propithecus coquereli. The sequence goes on along the minus strand of NW_012137858.1, from coordinate 1,453,019 downwards.
GCAAACTGTATAGCACTTGAAAAACTGTATTACATGTAAACGGAAATGCATGTTCTCAGAATAGTGTTTACTGGCTTAACTCTCTACAATAACAGGTTCAGGTTGACCTTCATATCTCATAAGACATCTTGATAGCAATATAAATAAATGAGATTTGTTTTAACATTGAAGTTGAAGAAATTTTAAGAACTCTTTAAATGTTCGTTTTGTTTTTTTAGGATGGATAAAACAGTCTTATTTTCTTATGTGGAAACAATATACATGAGCAGTTTTATTCTGAAATGCCATTGTAAAGATTTGTGATGCTTTTTTTTATTCTTTTATTCAGGGTTGCTGCTTTTGCACTGCAGAATAATACTGCATTATATAAAATAGATTCGGCCAAAAAAACAAAAAGGAGCACTGAGTAACCATCTAGTTCCTTTCAGGACTCTTGCCCTGACCACACATCACCAACCCTGTTTAGTTACAGTCAATCTTCTTGTGACCATAATAACCCCAAGGGTGGACTCAGGGCCACTTCCATAGAAAACCCGCCCTTTGCTTTGTTACGGAGAACTGTACCTGTATCCCAATAGCTCCCATTCTCTACAAAGAAAATAGAACACTAATACTCATTTGTAAAGTCTTCCAAAGTATACTTAATTTTACTTGTTTGTATATACATTGAAGCTGTCTAGGTGGCAGTTACTTATACTGATCTGAAAAGGCTTTGATTTATATCCTGTACTGATTCAGGCTGGCTTTGGAAGATGTGTCTATGTATGAAAACAAAACAAAAAACTAGCAAATGAATTGACTTGAGACCATAAAAAAAGAAATGATTCTATGTAATCCTTACTAATTCCCACTCCTTCTTTTCTTTTCCAAGTAAGCCTCATTAACTAAGAAATTTTACAAAAACATTGCCTCGGACACATTATCTGAATGATCCTCCTATAAGAAAAGCAGGCTCTATTTCATAAATGGAATAAAATGCCTTTGAATATTATTAAATATTCATTATGACATTCTGTTTTAAACTTAATTCCTTTTTTTAATCTTCTGGTTGTTTCTTTTATACTGTTGCTTTGTGATACACAATAACATTCTATGTGTTGTATGTTAACAGTAATATTATGTGCTGTTTTTAGCTTGTTCTGGGTTTATCTTTTCAAGGTCAAAGCATTTCAGTCTGCCTAAGAAGCTACTCTGTGGAGATCTTTTTTCATAACTTCTATTTCTTTTTAATTCCCAGACATGTTTAAAATTCTAATCAGAGTGTGAAAGCCACATTCGAATACAATATAACACAGAAAATCAAAATCACTCATCTACCACTATTTTGTTCCTGTTTATTTTATGACCCATCAACAAAAAGCTATTTTTGCACTCTCATTAGGTTTGCCAGCAATAATGACCTGAGATTAAAAATTGAGAAAAGTTTTTTTTTTTTCCTTCTTTTCTCTTTTTCCCTTTGGGTAGTGTGACTCACTCGGTCAGTACTACACTTAAACAATTATTCACACCCCTTCTAATCTGTCCTTGTCAGCTTTTACATGTTAGCACAACATAAAAGTACCCCTATCAATCATTGTTCCTTCATCTGCCAGTCAAAATGTTTATTTGGTGAATATTGGCCCTGCATCGCAAACTGTGACAATCTATGGGTTTCATATTCAATTTTAAAAGAGCAATCTGGGATGACACAAAACCATAAGTGAATTTTGTAAATGGGAAGTGCCAAGTTATAAGTGGCTATGGCGCCATCATTGATAGGCATAGTGGAAAAATACCTACTGGGTGCAAAGTCAGGTAACTTTTTGTTAGCCATGCACCATTCCTTTAAACTTGCCCAGCTGACTTTGCTGAATGCTGCTGACACTTGAATAGTTTCTAACAGGTCAAGGTTTTTTCTGTCACAAGGAGAATGTAGATGTAAAGGCAAAAATTCAAAGAAGAGAGTACAAAAATATATAAAGGAAAGATATTGACCCTGTGAGAAGATTTTGAGAAAGTACTTGGTGGAAAGAGAACACTCACCAAGTGCCAAAATGCTAAATACTAAATGCTAACAGAAAGTATATAGGAGGTAGACCGAGATGCCAAGGTTGCAGGCTGGTGTGGCAAAGAACAGCTCCACTTGGCAGTGAGAGTCAGATGTCAGACAGTTTGTCTTAGCTGCCTCCTGGTTTTTCCTATGTGCTTTTTAGAATGTAGCCATAATCCTTCTGTCCACTGTGCCTAGGGATTTGCATTTCCTCCTGCCTACACTTGCATGCAAAGGCCAAATGAACTGGCACAGAACAGAATGTGTAATCACAAATGCCAAAAAACGTCATAATTATTTGTACTACTGAAATAAATACTTTGCATATATGAACTGTGATATTTCTGCATTAAAACCGCAGTTTTGCAGCCATTAACTATGAAGGAAATTATGAAGTGAAAATAAAGAGAGGGTAAGTAGGATCCAATTTCTGTATTAATAACTCAACTTGAGAAAGTTGGTATATTTTCAAAACTGTAGACATGTCTGTAACCTAAAGTACATTTCACAGCATTTTATTTTGAGGTTTGGGGACTGCAGTGTGTATAATTTAACAGGTGAAGATTCATGGTATTTTTAAACAATGGGTACCAACTACACACATATGAACTGCTACTTGAATATAATAAAACTTGGTAATTTAATAGACTAGAGAGGAAAGATCCCAGAAATTTGAGGGGAAAAGATAAATTGTAACATTGTCTCTTACATTTACATATTGTGTTAGGTTGGGCATGTTATTTTACCCCTTTGGACCTATTTTCCCTCTTAATTTAAGGCTGAATGTATAAAAGTTGGAACTAAATCATAACTTGAGTCAATTTCTAAGCTGTATACTACAAATAAACACTTGACATAAATTAAAAGTTCTTGGAATCTGTCCATCTTTGTATAACTCCATAACCTTCAATATCTGTTAATTGAAGTAATTATTCCTAACTCTGAGGATTGTTTAAAATTGAATACTCAGAATGACTGTTTTGTCTCTGTTCTTTACAAAGTCAGAATCTAAGGAGCATCATGCCATTTGGTTAAATTCAAAGTAGGGGAAAGAACACCAAACCAAGTCTACCAAAGGACAAATCAATTGATTTGATTAGGAGAAGGGAGGGGTTACATTCTTTATCTTACTGACTTTGAGGTAAAATCAAATGTTCCTCTTATCCCCAATCTTCACAGTTAATCCAGAAAATGTTTTATGGAAGAAAAACAATCACTACAAAAGTAAAGACTTTATTCCTCGTTTTAGCAACACAATCTTCTCTTGGTTTTTAAAAAACTAATTGCAGATTTTTCTCTCTATCGGGTACTTTAAATCTTGGTGACTGGTCCCGACTGACTGGGTGGAAAGACAATTCCCTTATCTCATAGCCACATCACCTCCATGCAAATTGATCTGAGAGTGCCTTTAGAATAAAAACAGCTGGATTCTCTATCGCTATTTATGGGTCCAGTTTCCTGGGCTTAATTTTGATTTATAACTACTGTAATTAAATCAGGCATTTTACACTGCTTAAAGGGTGCTTTGATTTCACCAATGCAAGAGGGAGCCTGAGACTATTTACCAACATATTTCATCAGTAACATTTCAGCATGGGTAAGGGCAAAGAAAACAAACTGCCTTCTTATCTCTGATGTTTCCACTTGAGATTCCTTCAGAATATATGACTGTATGATTCACTGACAAATGTGAAGATCGGATTTTCAAATCAGGCTCACATAATTAAAGATCTTACACAGTATCAAGCTTTGCTGAGTAATTTAAAGAATATAAGCTATCACGGAGTTCAAATGAAGAGTTTTATACCCCATCCAATGGCATAGCTTATGTAACATGCTCCAGGTAGCCCTGCCTCATGGGTCCTGGGTTCGTTCTATTCACTATAGGTAACCGTCAGCCAGAGACATCCTGCTAAGGACAGGGATAAGGTCTCTTACTCCTAGCTAGAATCATTAGAATATTTACCCAGAAGTCAAGTTAACAAAGAGATTAGACTAAGTTTTCGTTGCTTTCCTTTAGGGGGAATAGGGCAACTGATTTAATTCCTTCCTCCAGTAATAATTTAATTACATAACTAATGTTAGAGGGTGATTAAGGGAAACTGGTATCAAAAAACCCCACAGAATTTGAAGCAATAAAACATGTTAAATATGTGAGCAGTTATAACAAGAATTTTATCTAAAACATAGTAATAACGGTTAACATGATATAGAGGGAAGAATTGAAGACAAATGATTAGATTATCACTTTTTAGCCATATGACTTAGTACATTAATTTTCTAGCCTCAGTTTTACTAATATTCAAAAGCAAAGGGGGAGGGAGAATAGAATTGACCACAGTGACTTTGGAGATTTTAAAAGACAGTATATAAAGTACAGCTTTGAAGACCATAAAACATTCTATACATATGAGAAAAGAATGAGAATTAAAATGTACTCAATTCTTCACTTCACCCAGGTGGCTGACAATATTATCAATCTCTTTTCTTACAGATGCAAGAAAAGCAGACCCAGAAATAAGCAGTACTATGATGGAGAGTTAGAAATGGAACTCTAAGTATTAGAACTCTTTGCATATGCCTCTACTCTCAGCTAAATCATAGTTTGGTAGAGAAAGTAATGATCAGGTAGACAGAAGACAAGGAAAGCCAAGGCACTGGGGTGAAGCAGGCAGAGAAAACTGCCTACGCCTCTTCTTCCAATGTCTGTTCATTTTCCTCTCAGTTCCCAGCAACTCCTTTTATCCTGTACCTGTCAAAGAAGCTTTCAGTACAGAAACCAGCACACCCATTAAAACCAAAGCATGAGCTTTTGGGTAAAGATCAGTGGGACTCTCTTAGGAATACTTTGATTTTAACAGGGATAATAATCTTTATTTGCTTAAGATCAAAGAAATTGTAATTATGAAGTTTCATGTGTTAGCAACAGTCATAAGAGGAGGCATGTTAAATACCAAGAATATATTCCTAAACCATGAAATCAAACCATATGAACAGTTGTTTACTGAGTCTATTCACAAGGTAAGCCTAATGGATAAGTTCTTGAAACAGAAACCAATATTATTCTTAATTTCAACTTTCACTTCCAAATTGTTGCTTTTGTCTTACTGAGAGCTTATTGTTTACTCCAAGCATATTAACAAACAAAACTGGCTCACAGACATATCTATGCTACTGTATCAGCAATATGACAACACTAATATCCTCCGACTTCTCAACAACCAGTTGACGGAGGTATATTTGGAGTGGGGCAGATGGAAGGCAGAAAGAGAAATAGTAAATATAATTTGCAGGGAATATTATGCACATATGTCTGGGTGCCATATTTTTAGCTTGTGTAAGTAACCTTTATTAATCTTCATTTTGAATATACAAGAAAAGTTATTCTAGAAAAAACTCATCATTACAGACCAATGGGGTAAGTTAGGACACGATATGATTAATATGCTATAATGATGTTTAAGAGAGAGGACACCGGTTAAAGCGTGTGTGTGACAAAAGTTGGTTAAGACCTTGAAAGACGGGAACATATTTCAAAGTGAATTTGACAAGTCAGAGAAGTGGTCAGGTAGAGAAACGGATTTTAATCAGGCTAACAGAAAAATTAATGTATTAGCTCTGTCAGTTTTACCTCCATCCTATCCACTGCCCATCATTTTATCTGTGGTCCCCTCAAGCCTAATGCCACACTCCCCCGAATGGTCTCCTCTCTTCCTTTCTTGTTCTTCTATAGACCATTTTTCACTTAGCAGCCAGAGTGATGTTTCAAAATGTAAATTAGATTATATCATTATTTTCTTCAAATCTTCAAATAATATTTAGAATACAATCCCTAATCTCAACCATGGTCTACAAGGCCTCAAAGAAAATGAGTCCTGTCTACCTCTTTGCTTCTTTCTCTTAACATTTATCTGTTGCAGCTTGGCCTTTTGGTTCCTTTAACTCTTCAGTTTTCCTGGGCCCCTTTGCAACGGCCGTTCCCCCAGAATATTATGCTCTCCCTAGCTCTTCCCGTGGCTGCACCCCTTGCAACTCTCACCTAAAATTCATTGCCTTGAGCAGACTTCCTTAACCACCCTGTCTCTAAATAACAACCGAACCCCTCCATCATGGTTCATCCCAACACCAGCCTTATTTTCTTCATAATGTCTATCGTTATCAGAAATCATCTTAGTTTTTTCACTTTAAATTCAGCCACCTCACATGAGAAAGTAAGCATTGTCTGTCTTGTTTATCCTGCATTTCCCACCCTTAGAACAGTGCTTGGAATTTAGTACAAGCTCTGTAGGTATTTGTTGGCAATATAGAACAACAGTTCTCAAAGTGTTGTCCAAGGACAGCTGGTGGCTCCTGAGAGCCCTTTAGGGTATCCAACAGTCAAAACCATTTTCATCATCTCACAAATATAGAATAAAGTTGTCTAGAGGCCAAATGACAAGCTATTTACAAAAGACTGACTGTAGAAGTAGATATATGAATCTACCTGTCTTATATTAAGGCAATCACTGAAGATATTTTCAATAATATAAGACAATGTCACTCTTCTCACTACATTATTTTAGTTTTAGAAAATGTAGTTATGTTTCATAAAAGTACATATGTATTTTAATATGAAATGAGTTATTATTTTTAAATTAATAAATATTTAAATGTTTTCTCAATCAGCTCTCAATATATGGGTATATATAAACTTTTGTTATGTAGGTATATATATATGTAGACAAAATATATGTATAACACATATATATGCATAATATATGTAGATCTATATCTATATATCTATATATCTATATCTATATCTATACACATACATAACAAACAAACAAAAGTTCTTTGAGGTTCTCAGTAAATTTTAAGAGTACAAAAGGATCTTATACTCTAAAAATCTGAAAACCACTGAACAGGATATCATCAACTAGGTTTATTTATTCCCTAGAAAATATCTAGTAAAATTTTCTCCTCTTCACATGGCCAATTAAAATTGCTCCCAAATAGGGCTTCCTCTTTCCTGATACCATGCTTTTGCTATTCGCTGTCTATGGAAAGTGTCTCTCTCTCTCTGTCCCTCTCTTTTTCTCATCTCTTCATGCATCAAGTATGGTTTAAGACCATCTAAAGTACTACCTGTTTTATGAAATCTACCCCATAATTAATGTTATGGACCTGAAAATGGAGAGATGGTCCTGTATTATCTGAGTGGGCACAATCTAACAGCATGAGTCCTTAAAGGCAGAGAGCTTTGTTTGGATGCAGGAGAATTGCGGCAGAAGGGAAGTAAGAGCAATCTGAAGCTTGAGGACGTGACTTGCCATTGCTGGGAGTCAGAGGAGGGTGCACTTGGAAAGCAGGAAAAGGAATGACGGCAGCCTCTTGGCAAAATCCAGGCCCCTGTTGACAGTCACCAAGGAAACTGTGCCCCAGGCCCACAACCAGAAGGAACTGAATTTAGCCAAAAACCTGACCGGCTTGAAGGCTTGACACAGACTCAGCCTCAGAGCCTCCAGAGAGGAACACAGCCCTGTCAACACCTTGACTTTGGCCTAAGCGGAGGACCCACCCTAGACACATTACACCCAGACTTCTGACCTACAGAAGTGTGAGATAATATATTTGTATTTTTAAAAGCATCTGTGGGGATTTATACAGCAAAAATAAGAAACTAATAAACACCCATGATACGTTAAATCCCAACAGCCCTTACAGCAGGCACACAAAACATCCTCTAGACACTGACTGCACTCTGTCCACTCATCCTGCTGCCTGCGCTAATATACACATTATGCACACAGTAGGCACGTCTGTATGCCTAAAGACTAAGCAGAAACAGTAACAAAGTCGTCTTTAAAACATTTGTTTCCTTTACTTGCTCTAAATGTATACTTATCCTTTGATAAAGACCTGTTTGCAAGGTTGTTGTATGAAACTTTATGCTTAAACTTTTTGGTCGATGAATTTAAAAGTGGATACAAAGGGATGCCCACATCCAAAGCCATCTATACTGGTAATATTGTCAAACAAGATTGCTCTACTACCAGCTCCATTTGGAAAAGTAACCAACACCTGATCTCCAGCTGAGTTTCATGTAATTTAGTTGTCAAAGTGATGGAGCACAATTCTTCCATTTACTTTATATGAAATTGTATCCACTTGACAGTATCCTTCACCAGGCCAATGGTAATTTTGGGGGGCAATATATTCTGTAAATGGCAGAGCCAAAACAAAGAAGAAAAGAAAACTTTAGGTAAAATAAAAACAAAAGATGGCATGTTCCCTAGGTGTCCTAAATTTAAACCGTATCTTGTAGGCTATTAAACTCAAAGTTTCTGTGCCCTTGTTGTATTAGTAGTAATAGCATCAAGTTTAAAAGTCCTTGAAAGCCTTCTACAGCACAGACTATTAACTAAGCTCTAACAAAATATCAGATTTTTTTCCTACTATATGTCATTTTTGTAGGGCATATCTTAGAGTTAAGAAATAAAGATTGATTATATTTATTGATCGTTCAGTCCCTTTGGAGGAAAAATGTGAGGGTAAGTTTTATTTTGATATCTAGACCAAAACATTTCCAAAGAACAGAGATCAAGATTTTAAAAATTTCTTAAGTTCTCTAAAAGGTGTTCCCCCAGTATATCATGGAGAGAAGCAAAATCTAGTCTTAATTAGACACTCTGTTCTTTGAAGTTAAAAAATAACTGCAATAGCGTTAAGTAAGCCCTTCCTCCTACCAGTGAAATGTTTCAAAGTTATTCATCACACCTAGTCTATTACTTTTTTTTGAATAGGCGATATTTCTACCATCTTTTTTTTAAAGCATACAAATATACAGAGAAAAATATTTATCTCATCTTTTATCTCTTATCTGTCCAATTTCCTGCCTACCTACAACCTCTTCTAAGGCAACAGTTGTTGTTATTATCATGATTCTGATTCTTTCAGAGTAGCTCCAGGCATATACAAACAAAAATGAATATGTTATTATTGTCTTTTTTTCCCACACATATGGTAAGGTACTTTAGAGACTTTATACTTCTTTACAGAGGGATAGCAATTCTTAGGACCATTTTACAGATTAGGGTATTGAGCCTCAGGAAATTTAAATCTTTTGCCTACCTATACGCTGACAGTTTAGAGTCTATGTTTTTCCAAATTGCATTCTACCTGTACCATACCTTGTTATTTCTCTTAGCACATGATTGCATACCATCACGTATTATTCTATGTCCACCTCAGGTACACAAATATGGCATCTCAAGGGACTCAAAGGGCCTTGGGACTCATCTAATCCATCTACCCCTTCAATGTTTGCATCACATGGTAACTTCCATTCGTCTTCAATGCTCGGATGCCTCTAGTAGGTTGTAAGCTCCTTAAGGGTGGGAGACATGTTTTCTGCTACTCTTTTCTGTCTTCTACCACTTATTCAGTTATGCCTGGCATTATAGCTCTTCATTACACATTATAGTGTCTTCCCAATCAGAATTAGTATAACGACTGTCAGAATCACTCATAATGAGTCCTTCATAGGATCTCATTGCTTGTTCATGTTGCTTTTTCATATATTTTTTGATAAATATTCAATATAGAGTAAGCATTTGTTGACAATTTCTATGTCTTTAACTACACACCAGTGACTGAAAATGATAATTACAATGCCAGACTTCTTTAATTTGGTTTCCAAAAAGATTGTTTAAGACCTAATGGTATTTTGAGGAAAAAAATATTACATGGTCAAGTGAGTTCTGGAAATGTTACATATTGTCAGAAATTCACTATGTCCACCATTATGTACAAAGCTCTGAGAAGCAGATATAACTTTGTCTAAGCCAGTGTTTCCTAAACATAGTTGCACATGGAATTCCATTTCCAAATAGCATATATGAACATCCTACAGGTCATTTTCATGAACCATACTATGGGGGGAAAATATTACAAAAGATGTTTGTTGTAAAGGGTGCTACAGTAAAAAAAAATATAGTTGATTATAGTTCAGCATGTGTAAAACAAAGAAGCCGTATCTGAAAGAATGACATAAATAGCTTAGTTCCATTTTTCGAGCTTCACAAAGTTACACAGCTCATCTCCTCAATATAACTCAGAAAAGAACAGAGAAAATTTTCTCTATGCATATAAACATAGGCATAGCTTTTTTTTTAAATTTATAATGCCTTGGCCTCCATAGCTCAGACTGAAGAATTAAAAACAATAATGTTTCATTATTTTCTTGATTTTTTAAACTTCTCTTAGCCAAGAAATCATACATTGCTGTAGTTACATTGTATGATTATTTGTTGTTTTAGCTAACCCCTTAGATATGTTCACTAAAATACATAACTATATCTAGTAGATTTTGCTGTTTTAATTGGACAGTCTTTTATGGCAAAATATAAAAGTAATATTTATTCATTTTCACTGTTACAATTATTTCTCTAATGTCAAAAAAGTCACACAATTTCTTTTCGGAATTCTCTATTATCTCTGACTGAATTCCCCTATCAAAATGCCCTTTTTGTTCTACTCTCCTCCCTCCTTAATAATAAGATATAAAGGAGATAACAGTTAAATCTCTAGTGAGAGGGAAAAAAGTAAAACCTACTAAGAAAAAAAAGCCGTGACAGTCTCAACATTCTCAAATGTTGTGATAAAGAACTCTATTACTGTTAGGCTTGCTCATTTCATTTAATTGTAAATAAGGTAGATTTTGTAGCGAAGCAAAATAATGATAGAACCTAAATCTTCCCAAGGACAAACAGTTGTGAGAACATCTGTACCTCAGAGCAGACTACCAAGGGAAAAAAAAAAACAAATAAAACTCCTATTAGTGAGGTAGGACTAGAGAAATGGGAGCAAAACTAAAATACACCTGTCAAGAAACTAGAATATGTTTACTAGAACCAAGGCAATTGTCTTCTGATGGCTGTACTAATACATAAATGTGGACTAACTTCTGCACCAAGTAGTTCTAAATATCCAGATGGCAATCAAGGGAAGGGAGCAACCTTGGCTTAAATGTTTTATTTCAGAATAGAGAGAAAAAAAAGAAGGAAAAGTAAAGATGTGTCAATATCATTGTCTACAAGGCCTGTTCATATATTTTAGTCTATTTGGAAGTAGTTCATTTCAAGTCTGTTTTGGTGACTGATGGCTGCCCAAATAGGCCCTGTGTCAGTAGAGAAACCCATGGAGTGCCATCAGGGCACTGAGGTGTAGATCCACCTTAAGAGACTACTTAGACTAAGTTGAATAGCAATTTAATTGATATCAGAGGTGTGCAATAATGATGACTAACTACAGTTGTGGTTTACCATGAGTCAGGATTTGTGCAAAGAATTTAGCATAGATTATAGAATACATGCTTCTCCCATAGATAATTCTGTGAGATTTATTACACTACTCATTTTAAAGATGACAAAATTAAAATATAATGAATAAGAAACTTGCCTAAAGTCATATAGTTTCTAGGTGGTAAAGTCAAGATTCAAATCCAGTGCCCAGTATTTTAAGCTTTACTGTCTAATAATAAAATAAAACAAAAACATATTACAAAAATATGGATGCACTAAAAGGTATCTATGGAAGTCAATTCTGAGTTTTATATATGTAGCTTATCTAAATTCTGGTGGATCTAATGGATTTCAATGGTCTCTTGACTGTGTTACAGTGATTATAAGTTGGAAATTTTTTAGGTATGGAAATGTGTAAACTAGATGAGATTCTAGAAGAGATTTGTTGGCCAATATTAACTCTATTATCTTCTACCGATAGAATGGTATGTATCCTCTTGTATTAAGATGGAAAAATGGATTATAAAAGATTTCTAATCTAAATACAGTTCATTTAAATTGTTTCCAAAACTTTCTTCTTTATGGTTCACAATTGCGTCAGGTCCAATTTTATCACATATATATTATTTATCTTTTGGCAAATTTCCTTTGTAATTCTTCTTTCTAAGGGTATAGGAAATTTGTATTGAAGAAGAAGAAGAAGAAAGAAAGAAATGAAAAAAATGAACATGGAATGGATTATTATTATACATCCGTATGCTACGGGGGACTTGCAAAAATATTTTTTTTAAAAGATAGTTGTGGGCCGGGCGCGGTGGCTCACGCCTGTAATCCTAGCACTCTGGGAGGCCAAGGCGGGCAGATTGTTCTGAGCTCAGGAGTTCTAGACCAGCCTGAGCAAGAGCGAGACCCCGTCTCTACCAAAAAATGGAAAGAAATTAATTGGACAGCTAAAAATATAGGTAGAAAAAATTAGCCGGGCATGGTGGCGCATGCCTGTGGTCCCAGCTACTCGGGAGGCTGAGGCAGGAGGATCGCTTGAGCCCAGGAGTTTGAGGTTGCTGTGAGCTAGGCTGACGCCATGGCACTCGCCCCAGGCAAGAGAGTGAGACTCTGTCTCAAAAAAAAAAAAAAAAAAAAGATAGTTGTGTAGGCATTAATTTAGAAGCTATAAAACTGAAAACTGAATTGACAAATAATGGTTTCATTTTGAGAAAAATCTCAAAGTATTATATAAGGAAATTATATTAGGTCATATCACCGAGATGTTTTTAAACATTCTAAGTCTTTAGAATTCTTGGCCTAATTTATATGTGTAAATTGTGGCTTTTCTCTTATATTGCTGTTTTAGGGCTCTCTGCTTCATTTCCTTCACTTCATGTCTTTCCTTATCCTCATTATTCATGATTAATTAGAATTTTTCAAATCCTAAATTAACATAAGATAAATACTAATGAGAAGAATAACAATATTGGCTCTTGTTTTATTACAATTTATGTAGCATATTAATAATATATAAATTAAAATTTATAGTAGTTTCTAATTATAAATTTTCTAATCTTATTCTCACCTAAACCTGTGAATTAGATAAGGCAGAAATTATTACTGTTCATTTACAGGTAAAAAAAAAAAAAGTTTCCAAGAGGTAAAATGACCTGTATAAAGTTACACAATTGGATAACTTAAAAAAAAAATCCTTTGTTAGATATACACACAAACACACATACACACACCATATACGCTACCCTCCTCAGGAATTACTGATTTCTAGTATAAATCTCTTGGAACTCAAACTTTAATAAAAAATTATCCAGGTTGTGTTAACTTGATATTTTGACAAAAATATAATAGGAAATCACGGATTAATATTTTTACCAGCTTATTTGAATCACAGCACTAATGGACTCAACCTCTAACTCCTTATTCAATTGTTCTATGTTTTATCTATTTTATTTAAACAAATAAATATAATTCAATTGCTTTCAATAGATTAAGTTGAATCAGACTGATAGTGTCAATAATTATATTAACTCTATCAAAGCATTTGAGTGCTTTCTGGTGAAGATTAAATGTGATCATCCATGAAAACACTTAGCAAAGTCCCTGGTAAGTATTCAATAAATATGAGAGTAACATGCTCCCTTATACCTTACAACAAAGAAGTTAAAGTACTGGGAATAAGTATATCTTGACCTTTATAATGTTAAATTACTTGATAGTCTCCAGACCTGTGCAGCTGAATTATTTTCAACTTCCCACATATAATGTTCTTCTTGAATCATTCAGGGGAAAAAAAAAGTTACATAAAGTCAAGCCTCAGAATACCAGTTATATCTTCAACCTCATTTTAACATTTCCTTCTAAGTGCTTCTATCCCCTGGATTGGACTACTGGTTACCACTCCCATGGCCAGAGCTGACTAGCCCATGGTTGGTCATCTGGTCCAGGAACTGCCTTTACATAGGCTGGGCCTGTGTTCCGTAATGTGCCCACACATAAAAGATCTTCACAGACAGAAATACTGGTAATTTTCTAGGTTTTTAACTAAACCTATTGGAGCTTCTCCTAGAAATTCTAGCTAGAGATAAAGGAGTCAGTTGGTAGTACAAAGAAATGCAGAAAATCACATATAAAGAAGAGAGAGACAAAGAGTGTTTAAGTCACTTAGTGGTAGAGTACTAGAACAATGATCCCCAAATTCTGCCACAGATCCTAGCCAACCTTTGAGGTGCTGAACTCCATCTTTCTCTCTACAGACTTCACTATCATAAGATTCTCATCTTTTCTTAAGATCTGGTCATATAGCTACTTTAGGAAAACTATGATTACTGTCTTCCCTATTTCTTTGTCAACCCTCAAAATGCATTTCCATTATTTTTTTAATTTTATTTTATTTTTATTTCAATAGATTTAGGGGGTACAAGTGGGTTTTTGTTACATGGATAAATTGTATAGTGGTGAAGTCAGGGCCATTTCCATTATTGAAGTAATATGAGTGAACTCTTTTTGCCAACGAACAAAACAGTTTGCTAACTCCAGGGTATTTTTCGATGCATCTTCCTGCTGGGTTATGTAATCACTACCTGTTCTGAGCTTGAAAAGACTGTTAAGGCAATAATTACATAATGAGCAAGACACATTTTGGTATATTTTATTCAATGGGTTAGCAAATGCTTCTGTTAATGACAGAGAGGTTTTACCTCAGCAAATAATCTTAGCTAGTTGATAAGACAATCTTGAGGCAACCAGAGAATTAGAGCTACTTCTATTAGTAAATGGTTCCTCTTAGTATTCAAGGTGAACGTTAATTTTAAAAGAAATCTTCACAGACAATAAAATATATACTAGCTGTGGTTTATGACAAGCTGAAAACACTATTAAATATTTTAATTCACTTTGATATTTTTATATTTTAATATATTTAGCCAAATGTATAAATTTCATAGGCAATCTATGAAACACTATTGTAAAATGGGAATGCTATCAACGACTGGTGCATCTCTACTCTCAATGTGATATTATAATGTTGAAATTATCAATGACATTTCAACATTAAAAAAGGTAAAATTGGATTCTTTTTGTTTTTACTAAAAAGCAAGGGTATCTGAAATATTTCCCATTTCAGAGTCTACCTATTTTTCCTTCATTATTTAATATAAAACCTCATACTTTTCCTTGTTTTTTCTTAAATTTGAACAACCATGAAGTGGTAGCAGTCCATTATCTCGTGGCAAATTTCAAATGAACCTGCACATGATTTCGGTAGGTTTAAAGTGGCAAATGTAATTTCTGTCGGCTATATGCAGCTGTCTTTAATGTTACTGGTCATAAATCTTTCACTTTATTGTCTGCGTATTTTCTAAGGAAGAAGAAAAAGAAAACAGGCGTGTATGTATTTGCTTGGCTCAACTTTGATCTGTCTTGCTGGCTTTCATCACCTTTGGAAGAAACTGCATTTCCCACTTAAGCTGTGCCACTGTGGAATGGTAAGTGATGACCATCCTGGGGATTTTCACAGCTGTACAAAAGACATCCAGGTGCACCTGTCTTTTGAATCAGAACCCAGTTAGCCCTTCTCACATTTACAAAATTGCTTTTGGGAGAGTCAAACCTGGATGACTTCCAAGCTAGTTAAAAATAATTCTGGAAGAAAAGTGCAGTGCTGGTTCTTGGCGGTAGAAACATGAGTTATGTTCAACTGCAGCAGATTCCTTTCAGACGGTTCTGATACCCATTTCAACTTCTAAATTTCTTGCAGAAGTTATCTTGTACTTTCAGCTTTCTTCTGATAAACATATTGAAAATGCAGTCAAACAGCTTTTTATCATTTCAAAACGAGCTCAAATTTAATCCTGCTGCCCTGAAGAAGCCCAGGAAGCTGCTAGGGCATTTTCATTATATCCAGACCTGACTGTAGAACTCCTTGCCATTCTTCAGAACTCTGACAGCATCATTCATTTAGAACAATGTGATCGATCCAGAAGAAGCCAGCGGCAATGAACTCTGGGTACTCATACAGAAGAGACTATCCTATCTAGTTGAAAAATGTTTCCCTCTTCATTCTTTGCCTAGAGATAAAGTATCCCATCATTTGGATTTAAGATCCTGGAAAAATCTTACAGATTTTCCTGCAGTACATTAATGGTGCTTACATTTAAATCTCAATCATCAGTTATAGATGCATACTCCCCAGCCAACAATGTCAGAGTTGACTATCATTAACACATATCCTATTTCTGTTCAGATCAGTAACTGAATATTTTGTTGTTTTTTATAAGGATTTCAGGTATCGTATAGAAGCAACAGACTAATCTTTGATATATATATAGGAATAGAATATACATTAGTATTTTAGGACTAACCCAAGAAAATTACAAGTTTCTAGGCATCCTATTTCTGTTCAGATCAGTAACTGAATATTTTGTTGTTTTTTATAAGGATTTCAGGTATCATATAGAAGCAACAGACTAATCTTTGATATATATATAGGAATAGAATATACATTAGTATTTTAGGACTAACCCAAGAAAATTACAAGTTTCTAGGCTGGCCAATACTCTGGAGATTATAACTGATATAAATGAATCTTAGAGTCAAAGAAGTACAGAATTGAAAAAATTTGGAGATTATCTCATGTTTCCTAATCTAGGTTCCTTACGCACTCTAAGAAATGGATAGGCAGGTATTGGTAATTCATGAACTGTTTTCAATATTTACAAAAAATATAAAAATTGCAACTGAAGAGAATGCAAATTAACTGAAATGTCAATTTCAGCAGCATTTGATTGGAATTATATCAGCTCTGCGTGACAAGGCTTGGCATTTCTTCTTATTGTCCAATTAATTTTCTATGTAATAAGATTGGTTCTAGTTACTGGGAGTAGGGTTTGAGGTTTCCCTGCCAGATCCTCAGTAGCAGGATAAAAGATTTAAAGCACTTAGCAAAAGGCAAGCTTCACAATTTAAGAGAAGTTTTATGACCTTGAGAGGTGGTCCTCAATAATATAGAAGGTACCCAAGTTACACAGAGGAAAGACTCATTTTTCCCATAAGACATAGTAACCCTGCCCAAGACAATTCAGTAAAGTAGGATGGGAGAAGAAAGCAATCTATGGTGTAACGTATCAGTGGGATCTAGTCTGCTTCTCTTCATTCCTCATTGTAGTCCCTGCACCCTTTCCCACTTTTTCTTTTCTTAGCACTACTCAAGTAAGAAGCCAGGGCAGGGAACTCTAATGAGATGGAAAAAATCCTAGGCTATTAAAACCTGAGTCAACACTACTAAGTGAGCCTGCAGCCATAGCTCAAAGCCAGGCAATCTCATCAAATCAAAAGTAAGCTTCTCTGGGCTCTGGCCACAGTCATTCAAAAAGATGAACACAAGTACCATACTGACGTTGGATTCCTTGCTGGTTTCTCAAGGGAATCATCTCTCTTTTTGGATTCCCAAAAGGCAGCCTTTAGGGAAGCCTCTCAGAGGTGTTAAGGTGAGTGTGGGCCCCTCCTCACAGCACCTGCAGATGGCATCGGCTTTTTCCATAGGTGACCACATGGGTTCACTAGATGAGTAACAAGCTTGGCATTGGTGAATGGCATGTGATATATGCATACACTTATTCAACAAATATTTACTGAATACCTGTTATATGCTTGCTAGGAATCAAGATGCCACCTTGAATCATACAGTGTCTGTCCTTATGTGGCTTACATTCTAGCAGGAAAAATATGTTAAGTATCGAGTTAAGAAAAGAAACCTATAATTATGATAAGTACAGTGAAGTAAAAACGCAAGTGCTATGACAGATTACAACAGGAGGATTTAACCCATTTTAGAGCATCAGGAAAGGCTTCCCAGAGGAAGTAGCTTGTGAGGTATGACACGGGTGGCCATATTACTTATCATCCAAAGTAGAACACTTTAGAGGAGGTGTCACTTTAGAAAGAAGGTGCCATTAACAAGGACCCACAGGGTAACAGGCCCAGATAGGGATTTGGTCACCCTAGCTATGACCTGAAAGAATAAATCAGGAAGACCAAGAGGAATCTGAAAATACCCAGTATCTTCTTCTCTTGCCTCAGACTGTTGTTTTGAATTGATCATAGCAGACTTTTTGGCCAGTTGGGTGAGGACTGTTGCTCTATGCT
>NW_012137858.1:1408898-1434863 GCF_000956105.1 Propithecus coquereli | reverse complement strand
GGCAACACAGTGAGACTCTGTCTCAAAAAAAAAAAAAAAAGGAATGAACTATCCATTGCTTCAAGTCCTAAATGTTAGAACTTTCACTTAAATTAAATTATTTGAACAATCCTAGAAGGAGGCCACCACTTGCTATATCAGGACATAACACTAAGATCACAAGACTATCAAGAACTCAACTGGAATGAAGGTCTTTTAGTGGACCAGTTCCCCAGCAATACCATTCCAAATCATATATCTTGAGTTGATACATCTAATATCATACTTTTAGTGGTAAATGGATGAGAAAAGATCTAGGGACATCTGAATTGTTGACTAGAAGTATACATCATAACATGTACATTGACCAAACAAGGCTTTCCTATATAAAGGCTGGTGAAAACTGGGAGAGCAGGTAAAGTTGTCTGCTTACAACTTTACGTAGTGGGTGAACAGAGTTTCAAAAGATCTATAGAATTGTATTACCCCTGAAAGTAATTCAACTGTTGACCATAGGAAAGAACGTCTTGAACAGATAATAGGTATTCCTGATAAGAGCCAAAGGGCCTTGATATTTCAGCAAGCTGCAAAAGAGAAGAAATTTAGAAACTCACCTCTTGATCATACTATGCATTGACTACAGATCACTACAGAGAAAATTTCAATTCTCACTGCTATAAATATATATCTTTTCCTCATTCGGGAGGCATCCTCAGCAACATACATGCACACACCCTATTTGCACAGAGAGGACCTTATAAACATTATTCTTACTTGGCCTGTTACTGAATTTGATTTCTGTACTTTTCAGCAAGCTATTAGATGTCATTAACACTCTCTGTGATTTCAAGTTTATTCTTTAGATAAGGTTCAGGCATTTAAATTAACATCGAATTGACATTTTTAACCTAAATATATTTTGCCCCTCTTTAAAGAAGTTATAAATAAACATTAAAAATGTCAAAAATAAATAAAGTCAACATTTACACATATTAAAAATGTATATCCACTTCTTTGCTGTTGAGTGAGCATATAAAGGAGAGCTGAAAAGCATCTAGCCTGAAGTTTTCTATTTTCTTCTCTGCTTTTCTTGCAAGGAAAGAGCAAATCTCTATTTGAATACAGTTAGTTTGGTTTTCAACTTTTAAACGAGTTTTTTGATATGCCAAATGCAATATGCCGTTATACTTTGTTAACTTCCTTCCTGTTTGTGATCATATCTAATATGTTCAATTACAATCAGGTGCAGTAAAACCTTGAAAACCTTTACTTAGTAGGACCCCCTGATTGAAGAGAATATTTAATGACTCTTCTGGATGTTGGGACAATGAAGCAAATAACAGCAAACCCAAAAAACAAAATCAATATAAAATAGAAACTTCCATTTATGTACCAGGTCAATTCGGCTTAAAATTAAGTTCCTGTAACCTCAAATTCAACAACTCTGCATAGCAAGTACTAGCTTCTACTGAAAGGCTTTATCAAAATCAGTAGTTGCCAACTTTGATAATTTTAAGCATTGGCTGGAATGTTTATTGAAAAGCATATTCCCAGGACCCTCCTCCAGAAGGTCTGAAACAGTCCTCAGGAATGTGCATTTTTGTCCCTCCAGGTGATTCTGAAATAATAGCTCAGGTACTACATTTTAAGCATGACTGACTGCTATGGTCTGAATATGTCCCCAAAATTTATGTGTTGAAAACTTAATCACCAATGCACCAGGGTTGGGAAATGGGGAGTAATGGGAAGTGTTTAGGTCATGAGGGTGGAGCCCTCGTGAATGGATTAATGTCACTACAAAAAGGGCTTTTGGAAGTGGGTTCTCTCTCTTTTGCTCTTCTGCCACGTGGGGACACAATGTTTGTCCCCACTTGCACTTCCACCTTATGCCATGTGAGGACTCAGCAAGAAGACCCTCACCCAACACCAGACACCAGGACCTATGTTACTACAGGTAGGGAAGGGAATTATATTTTCCTTCATACTTACCTCTAGACAACATTCTAAGTACTATGTTTTGTCAAATCATTTAATCCCCACAAATATATCATGTATTGAATATTATTAATTCTATTTACAGATTCAGAGGGTTTAATCAACTTGGCTAAGATCACACAGTAAATTATGAACATCAGGTTACAAATAAGATGTGTCAGATTCTATAGTCGTTCCTTTCCTTTCCAATGCTGCTACTCTATACATCAAAGCAATTACTATTTCTCACAAAAACTTCTAAACTAGAAAGTTAAATTTAAAAAAAACTTGAGGTTCATCCAAGTTAATAAACAAGATTGCTCATTTCACTAAGCTCTCCTTTATCACAGGTGGATGGCAGTTCAGACTCGTACTTACTCAGTGGTCAACTTCTCAGCTAATCAAAGATCTTGGTTTAATGTAGGCCAAACCAGGCTCCCTGCGTCCTTATACAGCCTTTCACACTTTTCAAAGGCCTTTAAGATATATTACCTCATTTGATTCTTCTAACAACACTAATAGATCACACAAAATAGATGACATATTTGTCTCTTAATACCAAAAATCACAACAGGGTTCTCACTTTGCTCCTTAATTCAGAGGTATCATCATCTCAGCCCTGTAATGCTCATATGCAGAATTTATTTGAGCTGTTCCCCTGCCCTGTGGGCCTGGCAGCTTTGTGTCCCTGTATAACCTCATGACTGCAGCCTCCATCCCAGGGGGCCAGCCTACCCAGCCAAAGATGACATTAATAGAGGATCCGGTTGAAATGCCTTGACATTATTTTTCTCTGAAAAAAATATATAATTGCAGAAAAATTGTTCTCCAATTATTCAAATTTAAACATTTTATTTGATGAAGGTGATATCTTTCACACATTTTGTTTCTCAATGTAAAATTGCGGCTTCATATCCTTTGAGCTAATATATCTGATAGTTATATTAAATTTAAAATATTACAGTTACAATGGCTAATTTAACCCTGTATCCATTTGGTAACAATCTCATTTTAATGTAATCTTTTTACACAGGACAACAAAATTTTACCACAAGCCTTTTAAAAATAACATTTTATGGACTCAACAGAGCTCAGACCTGGCAAATGCTAGGCTGGCAGAGGTGCAGTGTGTGGTGTGTTCCAGAAGCAGCCAGCCATGCCTGATAGACTTGCCCCTGAGTTAAAGTCAGCACAGAGAAAGAAAAAAATCAAATCATCCTTACACTTTCAAATACACATTGTAATGTCCTTCTACTTCCCATTTACAATTGTGTAGGGGGAAAATGGTTTGGGGGGCTGGGGCTATGTGCCTGTATGTTTGTGTGCCTAAATGTACTTTGGAAAGAAATGTAGAGAGAAAGATTGTTCTATCATTAATTAACAATGGTATTTGCCCAAACACATAATATCACATGTAAATTTTAGAAACTGTTTGGTCTATTGAGTAGTAGTTTATAACTAGATGAGTTTCTTACTAAGTTGAAATCAAATGTCATAAGACTCTTGCTCTTCTTGGAAAGAGTGTAAAGGAAATGCAATGTGATGTGATTTTTCATCTTTTCATTATGACTCAAATGTACAACAAATCAAAATGTTGCCAAATTTAAATTATACCAGCACATCCTGGACAATGATCATATAAATATTGGAATAGCAGACAGATGAACAAGATATATGACTAATATTGAACAACTAATAAGCTATTTGTCTTTTATTTTAAACATTAATGACAAATTAGGGAAGGTAGCAAGATATTTGATAAAGAATAGTGCAAACTGTCATCTGTCTTTCACATCCCTACCTGTTACCATTTCTAGTAGCTAAATTAACTTTAGTCAAGGTTAACTAACTCTGTCCTATTGTCACAGAGGGATATCTTGGCTAGATAATTGGTACTTTAATTCTCCTGGAAATTTCAAGAGGTCAAATGAAATCTTTCACATTTGGCCAGAGGGAAGAGAAAAGAAAGCCATATTTCAGACCTCACTGTAATATATTATGGGAAATTTGTCTTTTTTCAGTGTCATTGCCCAGGAAGGTAACCCTTTTTTGATCCTAGCAATTTACAAGCTAGGTTAGTACATGTCCAACATCAGGGTCATGACCATTTTTCTGCTACACAGTTCATCTTGGAAGTGAAAGATAGTTTCCCCCCTCCATCAATCTTTAGCCAAAGTAAGTGTCATAGTATATGGTTACATGAACCAAAAAATACATGAATGCTAATTGGTTTATTTTATAGCACTAGGTACAATAAGTGAAAAGCCTGGAGCTCAGAGTTAGAAACTGTAAGTTTGCAGAAGGAATGTGAATACACTAAGTTCTTGGTAGACATTTCCAAACCTGATGATGTGTGCTAAATTGTACCACCAAATGCCAACTCAGATAAGTATTCTGGGAAGCATCCTGGAATTGTGGACTGTCAGTCTGCCTGAGAGCCAATATACCTGGTGCCACCACAGTATGCACAGGATAAAGGGCAGATTGTTCTAATTCTGTTTTGTTTTCATATATCTGTTAAATGGTGATAGTAATATCTGGTATATTTACATCACAGAGATATTAGAACAATTCAGTATAAAAAAGTGTGAAACCAATTGGAAAATGTAAAAAATGCTATTTACTTATGGTGACAGAATGACATAGAAAGTGACTTGTAACATCTCCAGAGAAATATAGCTTAAAATCCATACATGGACTGTTTATTGGTAAAGATGGTAAAATCATGAAGGAGCCATTATTCTATTTAAAAAAATGCAACAGATGTATATTAAACAACATTTTCTACTTAATGCGTGATGTCTCCCCATCCATTCAAATGGTATTATCTAGCCAGAAATGAGTTTATTTCTTAGCACTATACAGGGAATAGCATCTCATATATGTAACGGTTTCCGTCGGTGATAATGATTAATAATCATCTTTCGATAGGTAGAGTGGAATGGCGAAGTGAACATGGGATTCAGGGTCATACCTGGATTCACATCTGTATTCTGACCCTGTCTAGTTGTGTGACGTTGGGAATGCTCAACCACTTGGCCTTCACTTTCTACTATCTGTGATTGCAATAAGAATGTTCCTCACAGGGTTGCTGTAAAGATCACACAGGAAACTGGATATAAGAGTAATTTTGTAAACTGAAAATTGCTTTAAATACTGTTATTATTACTATATGGATACGGAGGGTTCATAAATATGTCATCTATTTCAGAAAATTCAAATAACTCCTGCAAGTTTATGTCTCCAACCTAATTTTTAATACTCCCCACACTGAATTTCCGTTCTATTCACCGTAAGTGAATTCTTTGTCTCGTGTCTTGTGCTTTCTTCCCTTTTTGCTTAGTCCACATACCACAATCTCTTTTCCTATACCTACAAGAAACACTCTCCCTTCTCTTCTCCATCTTTCCCTTAAAGCCCAACTCAAATGCCACTTTCTCGGGGAAGACCTATCTGATCATTAGGCTTCATATTAACTAATCTCTTTTCTAACCTTATTGGTGCCTGCACTCTTAAAGCACTTCTTTTTAGTGCCACACATTTGGCATTTACCATACCCATATCCTCTTTTACAGTTATCTTTTAAAATGATGTTTATACATTTTATCTCTACCATTAGGGTGCAAGGTCCTTGAGTTTAGAGGACATGAGTCAGACTTTTCTAGCCCCATCATATCTAGAGAGGTGTCTTATAAGCAGAAGTCAATGTGTGTGATAACTGAAATAAATGAAATGAATAAAAATGTGATGACTAATATAAACATTGATACAAATATCTATTCCATGTGATAGGGAAGTATTTAGAGAAAATAGTATATCCCAAAATGATTTTCCAGTTCTAATATGGATAGTGTGCTATTTCAGTGCACATGTTTAACAGAATTATCAGAACGGGTTGGTATAAAACAAACCATTTTAGAGTTTAGAAGGCTACCACAGATTAAAAGTAAATCAATTTCTGTTCACAGGGGAGACACATTTAAGAAGTTACAATCTGCAGTACCTTTAGAAGGAATCCATCCAATATTGACTAAATTAAAACATAAACCACTGATGAAAAAGAACAGACTCAAGCAATTGGCTAAGTAATAATGAAAAACAAAATTATAGAACATGGTTGAAAGATAATTACAGTCCACATTTCAAATGAGAAATTATGGAATAAAAACAAAAGAAACAAATTACTTATATAAGCAAGTGATCCCCTATCTGCCAGCTCATTAGCTATGATGAGAATTTGTTGCATTATAGTTACCTAAATTATCATATCTATCTTGATCTACATATATACATCTCCATGTAATAGAAAATAAATGGTTTACTCAATTACTATTCTATATTTCAGGAGCTAACACTTGTTAGGATTCAGTAAGTGTCAGATACCATGAGGGCCACATTTACAAACATAATTTCATTTAATCCTCTCAACAGTAATCTTTTCGACTCCTTAACTACTTATTTCCTCTATCATTAATTTTACAATTAATCCTGTACTATTTTGTGATATCTCTTCTATCGTTTGCTGAAACTACTATTTCTTTCCCCCCTGCCATTTGTTCATTCATTTATTTATTCTAGCTAAATAGTTATTTAATGGTTATTATGTGCCAGTACCTTTTTTAGCTCTGGACATAGAGTAGCAGACAAGATAGAGACCAGAATCTAATAGAGCTTTCATGTTGTCACTCAGTTCTTTGAATATATATGCACTGTGTACCCCAACTAGATTGTTAGTTTCTTGGAAGCTATTTCTTTAATTTAATTTTATTTTTTTACATTCTCTAGTGTCTAGGATAGTAAGTATTTAATTCAAAATTGAGTATGGTATTTTGTTTTAAAATGTTTAAATATTGCTATTGGATTAAATTACATTTATTCTGCTACTTTAAAAATATTACATCAAATTCTCATCATCTGGTAAGGACTCAAAGGAAAATCTAGTAAGTCTAATAAGTTGGTATTCCTCACACCCCACTTTACCCTGCCAGGATTACCCCCCTGAAACACAACATCCATATTGATAATAGCAATAGTTTAGTTTTAACTGGGAATTTTTAATACAATTTTCAATAACAGGATGCACATCCTCTTAATTGATATTTCCTCATGACAAGACTACTAAGACTATCTCTTTAATTATTTTGAGAATATTTGACATTTGACAATAAGAGATCTTGATTTAATATTGAATGGAAGAATTTCACTTAGAATTATAGTTGTCTTAGTTGGTTCAGGCTGCTATAAGAAAAATACCACAGACTAGATAACTTAAACATAACCATTTTTTTTCTTACAGTTCTGGAGGCTGAGAAGTCCAAGATCAAGATGCCAGCAGATGTGGCGTCTGGTGAGGGTTTGTTTCCTGGTTCATAGACAGCCAGCTGTCTTTTCACTGTGTCATTGCATGGCAGAAAGGGTAAGGGAGGTCTCTAGGGTCTCATTTATAAGGGCACTAACCCATTCATTAGGGCACTATATATTATAAACATTTAGACCATTGCAATAGTCTATGAACACCACCCTGTTTATTTTTCTCAGACATGCAGCAGCTAGTGTAGTATTTATGGTCCCAGGTCTCCACACTTCAGCAATTCCCTAATGTTCTCTTCATTATGCTGTGAAAGGCAGCATAGCGTTTTGCTTTAATGCATAGGTTTTGAGCTTTTAACTTTAGATAAAAAATAGTTTCCCTCTTCTTGAGACTTTTATGTAAGTTATTTTATGAAGATACTAGAATATTTATAGCATCACAATTCACAATTGCAAAGATGTGGAAACAACCCAAGCACCCATCAATACATGAGTGGATTAATAAAATGTGGTATATGTATACCATGGAGTTCTACCCAGCCACAAAAAACAGTGGTGATATAGCACCTCTTGTATTATCCTGGATAGAGCTGGAGTCCATTCTACTAAGTGAACTATTACAAGAATGGAAAAACAAGCACGACATGTACTCACCATCAAATTAGTATTAACTGACTTAACTGACCAACACTTAAGTGCACATATAGTAGTAACATCCATGGGGTATCAGGCATGTGGGAGGGAGGAGCAGGGGATGGGTATATACATACCCAATGGGTGCAGTGCGCACCATCTGGGGAATGGACGTTCTTGAAGCTCTGACTTGGGTGGGTCAAAGGCAATATATGTAACCTAAACATTTGTACCCCTGTAATATGCTGAAATAAATAAAAAAATATAAACATTAGTATGTTGTTATATAAATATTTTGATAAGTGTGTGAGTATGGGAGCACAAAAAATTGGCTTAGCCACACTGCCATTAATAATGTTGGCTATGGGTTGATACAGATAACACCACGGCTGGGAGGGGTGGAGGGAGCATGTTTGTAGATTAAAGAAAGACAAAGCCATTCTGCTCTCAAAAACCAACCAGTAGGGCCGGGCGTGGTGGCTCACGCCTGTAATCCTAGCACTCTGGGAGGCCGAGGCGGGTGGATCGTTCTGAGCTCAGGAGTTCAAGACCAGCCTGAGCAAGAGCGAGACCCCGTCTCTACCAAAAAATGGAAAGAAATTAGTTGGACAGCTAAAAATATATGTAGAAAAAAATTAGCCGGGCATGGTGGCATGTGCCTGTGGTCCCAGCTACTCGGGAGGCTGAGACAGTAGGATTGCTTGAGCCCAGGAGTTTGAGGTTGCTGTGAGCTAGGCTGACGCCACGGCACTCACCCCAGGCAAGAGAGTGAGACTCTGTCTCAAAAAAAAAAAACCAACCAGTAAACTGTTTATATTGTATTTAATCCCTCAATACAATATAGTTATTAATCTGTATCTGTTCATATTACACATGAGGAAACCAACAATAGAAACCTTATTTAACATACTCAAGTTCACACAGTGATTTAACTCAGGATTTGACAATGAGTACAAAGCTGGACAGCCAACCAAGGGCTCTCACTAACTGTAATATGAGGAGAATAAGGGCCTTCCAGCGGAGTTTTCAAGGTCAAAAGCTTTTAAGAGCCAAATGTTGTGTATGTGGAAGAGATGTGTGTGTGCATGCATGAGCCTGTGTATGTGAAATAAACAACTCATAGTTGAGGGAACTATGGAAAATAAAGGGCAGAATAACCTTAAAAAAGCCACTGACATTTAATGTCCTTCCTTTCCTTCCTTCTTTCTTCCATCTCTTCTTTCTTTATCATTAAATTGATTAGACAAAACGGATCATTTCTAACCCCTACTTTAAGATGTGTTGCAAAGATACTATAAATATAAAAATCTTCCAACTTCCGCCATCATGAATGCATTAAAAGATATTCAAAGAACTGGAGATTCGGAGACTTGCCATTGTAAGGTGGGAGACTAGCCATCTTCATCCTTCAACTATCATAAATGGGTTTGACGATTATAGTTGAGTTGTCTTCGTCCCTCAACTATCATTATTTTCTGTTCATTAAACCTCTGAGCATAACTCTAGTTTATGAATCCTTGTGGTGGATTGAAAATAGGGGAAAAGAATATTGCTTAGTCAGTATAATTAGCTATTCAAGCAAAAAGGATACTAAAAAATAAATTATTTCTATTTTAAAATAAATCTCTTATTTAAAATAAATCTCATTTGGGTTCTTCTTAGTTGTGGCTATTAGCATAAAGGTTTCAGAGAAATTGCACATAACTGAAATTTCTAGGTCTTTGTCTCTCTAATCTTGAAAGCTTTCCTTAGGCCAGCTCTGCTTATTTAAATACTTCCCACATTTCAAAATGCCATTCATTCAGTGGCCTTCCTGAAGTCTCCCCATCATCCCAAATGAAATGCTTGGAGCAACAGAAGGGGTGAGGCTGAGAGAAGCCATTAGCCATGCCCATAGTAGTCCTCAGACTTCTGTATAAACAAATACAGACACATGTTTAAAGAAAAAATTATAAAAGCAGTAAATCACTAATCTCAGGGTGCCAAATTTTCAGCCTGCACAGGATGCCTAGGTGTTTGGCTCATACCCTTGCTGTAAATCTGTCAAGCTGTAAATCCGATCGGATTTTTGGATCAGAAAATGCAGTTTCTGTATAACTGATACAAAGACGCATTTATTGTCCCTTTTAACTATTGGTATTTTTTTAAAGCTACATCTTAATTATAATGGAGAAATTATAATGGGGAACTTTATTTCAAGAAATTCTCACATATGAAATAGAGCAAAATTTACATAAAACTGGTTACATGTGTCTTTCAATGTAGCTGCCTCCCTCCAATCTAAGGTATATATCAGCCACATTAAAAAAGGTCGAGCTGCATCTTCCAGTTAATTTGAATTCTGTCTGTTTATATCCATCTGTAAGCAAACAAGCCAGCTCTGAGCCCTAAGGGACTCCTCCCCAGCATTAGCTGCTACTTTTATGCTGCATTGTTCGTACAGTGGATAGGAACAAGACCAGTGGCTGATACAAGTATTAATATTTGCATTCCTACCTACATCAAAGGTAGGATTTTTCTTTCATGAGACTTAAGAATTTCCCAGAGGACAAAAGATTCAAGCTTAGCCACAATATGCAATTCTGCATTTGTAAACCACTCATCCCAGTTTCTCTGAGATCTCCTTCATGTCCAAAGACACTCAGGCATTTCACCAAAGAGATTCTCTGTTCCTGTTATCAAGTCTTTGAATACATGATGATAATTACGGTTCAGAGAAATGGTAGACAAAACAAGCTCCCAGGCACCACTTAGCTCTCCTCCTTTCCTGCATCCTCTCTCCCATCACATCACTGAAACCTGAGCCAGCCAATTAGATGAACAGCTTGACAGTCACTCTTAGATGCAGTACAATGCCTGCATCTTACTGCAGCTGTTAAGACTGACAATTCAATTCCAGCCTGGAATCCCACAACAAAGACTCTCACCCAGTTCCTGGGGGTCAGAAGACTCTCCTTGTCCATCTTTGCACATCAATAAATATGCATTTATCTTGGAGCACATAGAACGCTTCATTCTATAAAAATAGGTATGAACATGAAAATTGTGACCCTATTTAGCCACTAGATGACTCAGCTGGAATGAACTGTTCAGCTGCAAAGGGTGCCTCACATAGCCGCTCTCTCAGAATATACCTTAAATTCCCAATCACAGAAGGGTGCCCTAGGTACTGTTCATTTTCCCTTAGGCTACGAATAGCATTTTTACCTTAACAGGCTGGATAATCTACAACATTCTTTCGTATGTCTATCCTGTTACAAAACCAGCTCTAGTTTATAATGGGCTCTAGAAACTATCAGTGCTAAGAACAGGATCCTGAAGTATGTATTTCAGACATGCATGTCTTACCCTTTACTAACTACAAATATATAGCATTCAGGTTCCTCTGACATGCAGTAACTGCTTTTCTATGTATAGTTATTAAGAGAAGAGTAAAAAGAAAGCAAGGGCTACTTTATTGCTCATATACTGTGTTCTTTGTCCCCTGCCAAAGGGATGAGAACCATGTAAAGTGTTAATCCTTATGAAACCAAGTCACTAATGTTTTAAAGTGGAATGAGTCCTAAGCGTCAAGAGGATTTAAGTAAAGGCAAAATGAAAGAAGTTAAAGGAGATATACTTACTATCTGCTACTTACTAGGCATTGTGTTATGCTTTTCATATATTATTTTATTTTACTTAATAAAACCCAATTAATTTTGTCCTCATAAAACCTTTGGCATAGATATTTTTACTCACATTTTATAGGCAGAGAAAATGGTAACAAATCAGTATCTGTATTAGTATCTGAGAGAGGTTAAATAATATACCCACAGTTATATAGCTAGTGAGTAGCAGAGCTAAAATTAAAAACCTAATCTACTATACAACAGAAATACTTAACAGAGTTAAACTGTGATTGTTGCAGTTAGAGGCCTCAGAAAATGCCCCTTAGTGATAGAGAAAACTCTGAAAAGAGACAGATGTCTGAATCTCTGTGCCTGCAGGAAGTTTCTAGGCTCTCCACTGTTCTTTGAAAGAATGGTGATCATAATGTAAGGGATATATTTCCAAATCGATCTGGTCTTCCATAAAAAGACACTGGCAATCTTTTGCTCAGTCTTCGCCACACTTTAAAACTTGTCAAATCTATGTATAAATCAAACCTAACACTTAGGTTCATAGACATACTTTGATTATATTCCTATCGTTTACTGCATTGTTTCTGGGCTGGATGCTGGTGGCAAAATAATGAAAAAAAATATAGAATCTCTAAACCAAAGGTGTTCACTGCAAAAAGGGGTAACAAATATATTCACAATTAACCATAATATAATGAAATCTGATGTATTAGCAGTATGAGCAGAGTACTAAGAGATCACAAAGGAAAAAGTAATAGCAGTACCAAATGGAATGCAACCTAAATCAGTAATAAAATATTGATTAGGTCAATTATGATATATCCACATGATGGAACATTACGTAGCTATTGGATCATATTGCAGCAGAGTATCTAAAGACTTTGGAATGTTTTTGATATATATTGTTAAGTGGACAAGCAGGCTATAAGATATAAGCAATATGATTTCATTTTTAAAAAATATATGGGGAAAGAGACAAAACATTTCAGCAAATGATAATAATGGTTATGTAAAGATTAGAATCATTTTTGCTTCTGTTTCTTGCATTTTAATGCTTTGTAAGTTTTCTATAGTGAATATGCTTTTCTTCTGTAATGAGAAAAAAATTCAGTATGTTTTATTTAAAAATCAAACAGTATTAGCAAAGACTTCACAAAAAAAATCAATTTGAATTTTTTTCAAATTGAGGAAAATAAAACTCTTAATACGCTCAAAGATTTATTTCCACAGAGAGCCTTGTGAGCTTCAAATGTCTCACTCTGATAATCTTTCTACTCAGTGTTCTGGTATCAAGCCAGATGTGGCAACTTGCCTTGGTTCACCTCCTTCCCCATAATCTTAAAGGCCTCTCATACTTGGGGTGCTAAACTAAAGTGGTTCTCCTGCTTGGCAGCTTTTGGAAGTGAACAGATCATTTTGCTGTGTATTGTCAGCCAGATGGTAAACGTTGCTCATTACTTCTTCAACCCAGATAATACATACACCTCTTCTACCAAGAAATGTGGAACTCCTACTCTCTCTGCCTTGGTGTAAATCCCTGAAAGTGTGAAGGAGAAAAAAGAGCAAAATCTTCCGAGATCTATAACTGCACAGGCCCCAGGAAGCATAAGGACCATAATCACTAAGGACATGCAAAGTAAGACCTGAAGTGCAGAGGTACTTCACCACCGTCTGCAAGTGGAAGCTTAAAAACTGGCCAAGGATGTCATGTGCCTTGTCAGTCTTGGAGAATTGTTACCCAAAGCGTTCCATTTAATTATGGACAAAATGCCCAGGTCTGTTTCTCTTCAAAGTCCAGTGTTCTGATGATTAGCTACATTACTCATGCATCTTGAGCTGCTGTTGTTATTATTTGGAAAGTAAGAGTTATTAACAACCAATGAATCTAGGAGAGAAGCCAAAATCTCTGAGAAAGCCTCTCAAGCTGGCCTCTGGGCCAGCTTGTCTGAATTCAAAAACTAGAGAATGATTTCCACTTATAAAGTTACCCAGAGCGTCTGGGGAAGGGGTGCACGTCTCCAGGTGGCTGAGCATAGATCACTACCTCAGATCATTTACAACCTGGGTGGCTGCCACCAGACCTTAATGCAGCCTGAGCTGCAGACACAACGTGGCCAGGGTACCAACTGCAGACTCAGTGAAAAGGAGACTGCTTCTTCTGGTGAGACCTGTGAATGATCTGTTGTGTACCAACCATTGGGTGTATGGTTTTTTTCCCTGCTGCGCACCGAAAAACAGCATAATTTATATATGCTCATATATCACCAGCTTGTTAATTCAACACAAAAGTAAAGAGATGACAGGAATACAAGTTCTTGCATTTTTTTTCTGTTTTCTCTCTCTCTCTAATTTTTTTTTCCTTTGGTAGTAGATGAATGGAGCATGCACACCATTTCAGATGTTTACTCAAATACAAGATTCATTGTGATGACCTTTATTACTTTTATAATACTAAAACCCATAGTTGTGCTTAATCATAAGATTCTCTAGCATGACACCCTCTAAATTAAGCTACCAAGAATTTATATTTTAAGCCAAGCTATCTCCTGGGGCTTAACAGTATCTGATCAAAGACCAAAAAAAAAAAAGAAAATGGGTGTTAACAGCAGGACAGGTAGTACTATATGAAGTGCTTCCTCCTAATGAAGGAAAAGAAGATGATGAATATTCCTGGGAAACTTTTTCACACACAGGAAAGCCTGTGATGAGAAGGGGCCTTTAGAAATAGTTTTACTTTTTGGGTAAATATTTCTAAACTTTTATTTTCTCACTGATACACTCAATACCAGCAAGTTAGATTTATTACTAGAGATTTTCAATCCATGATTCATAACTACAATAATTATTTTCAGAGGCAGCCTTTATATATGATGAAATTAAACTGCCTGAATCATATCAATGAATGAATAAATGCATTTAGCCAATTTAACTAGAAAAATATTAATCACATGTTGTATGGTTTCATATGGTAAAAAGTTGGCTGGAGAGCTATTATACTTTTAACTCTGCTGTGAAATTATTTTTATATATATAATCTACAAAAAAGAAAAATAAATTATCTGGATAGCTAAAGACACAAAGAAAACACACTGAACACTATTTTAAAATCCAGGAAATTAGGTGAAGAAAAGAGAGTACATGTGTACATGTGATGATGTATTGTACATCCATTCATTCATTTATTCAAAAATGTTTATTGAGTACTTGATAAGAGATAGGCACTATTCTAGGCAGCAGGAGTGTAACACTGAAAAAAGAAGTCAAAGCATTTGTCTTCTTGGAGCTTTCTCCCTGATTATCAGCATAAGCAATAGTTATCCACATCTGGATTTGCACATTTAAATTCAGTTCACTGGTAATACCAAGCCATTTTACGTGTTAATTATTACAGAGCAATAGAAAAAGAATCAGAAGGTGTAGTTTCTAATGTAATCTCTATGTGACCTTGATTTCGACATTTAATCTCTGAAAAACCATTATTTTCCATCTATTAAATATGTCGGTTGGTAAAACTAGATGATCTCTAGCATCTATTTAAGTTACAAAATTCCATAATTTTGTGTTTCCTGCTGAGAGAAAAATATGTTTTGGCTCATGTTTATAGGGTTTATAAGTAGAAAGTTTTTAACAACTTAAAAAAAAAAAACTCTAATTGCAATCAGCAGCAAACTGAGAAAGGTATTGCAGTACTTAAAAAATAGGTAGGTATATCAGTGACGGGCAGCTCTGGGCAAAGTTCATGAGAAAAATCACCACACTGATTACAGCCATTGTAAAGCGTTGTTAGAAACAGCAAGTAAATTACAGAGTAAAGGATCCACAAATCCTTTCCTGAAAATCACTACTATTATCATAGTGTTAACTGAGTAATTTTTCCAGCACAAGGGGCAAATGCCTTTTTAAAAAACATAATCAGTTAAATGGTACATATATAAAATGTCCTTCTTACAACAACCAATCTAAGGTTATTCTATTAAATAGAAATAGCAAAAACACAAAAACAAAACCTGCGTTACATATTACTACACAAGTTATCTGCACAGAAGACAGATCTATCTTTTAGCTAGTCTTCATTTTTTCAGCTTTCTTTTATAGAGTAGGAAATGGAATAAAGAAATCTCAGAAATCATGTCTCATATAGACACAGGCAAACCTCATTAATATTAAAGATAATATTCATAAAAATAAACTTTGAATTAATCATGTTTGGATTATTTGGTACTTTTGTAACAAACAACAGAGCACAGAGTTGACTGTAAAATGGAATTTGTTTCTAATGGCTTATGATTTAAATAAACCAATGTCAGATTAAAGAGCTTTTACTCTTTGAACCATAGAAGCTTTGTCTTGGGGTGTCCTGGGCACAGTTTATGATTCTAGAGTCAGTAAGGAACAACTATCCCCATAAATTACAGCCCGTTTAAGGAAACTGCTTCTTTTACACTTCACTGCTTGTATATCTAACGAGTACCTGTTAATGTGATTATTCTTTGTACTCTGTTGCTCAAATAATACCTTAACTCCTTTTATTTGTGCTGTGATTCATGTTTTTAAAGTGCTTTGATGTCCATCATATTATTTAATCATCAGATACTTCCTTGAAGTAAATAAGGCAGGCATCAAGCTCTTTGAGCCTCAGTTTCCTCATTTATAATATAGAAATAATAATAACCGCATTATAAGGCTTTTGTGAAGATTAAATGAGATAACAATAATGACGATGATGATAGTTAACATTTCTTTGTTATTTACTATATGCCAAACACTATTTTAATTGTGCTACTCAGTTAATTTATTTAATACTCATAGTAACCCTATAAAGTGTGTCCTATTATTTCCCCATTTTATAGTGGAAAAAGCTGAGTCATAGAAAGACAAAAATAATTTGCCCAAGGTTGCAGAGAAAGTGACAAACCTACTAGGTAATGATGGAAGCCACCTAGAATTATACTTACTTTCCTCCATTAATAAACACATTTTCGTGTTGACTCATGGCTTCAACAAGATTCCAATGTAGTCATTTCAAATCCTTAATTGAAATAGGAGTGATATAAATTATCCAACATAAATTCTATCCAATATAAATGTCACTCCAATCTTGTACTTCAAAATAAACAAGTAACAGAATAGTAATTCATTAATATCATATACCACAGTCATGAATATCATTTGCCCAATGTAAAAGAAATTAGAATGTGTCTATACAGCGTCAAGCAGAGGACTAAATAAAGAAGAAGTATTATAAGTATTTTAAAATGCTTTTTGGAGCTCGGAATTGGAAGTGGTTACAAAAGAGAGCTCACATT
Organism: Propithecus coquereli; assembly: GCF_000956105.1. Lineage (NCBI taxonomy): Eukaryota > Metazoa > Chordata > Mammalia > Primates > Indriidae > Propithecus > Propithecus coquereli. The sequence goes on along the minus strand of NW_012137858.1, from coordinate 1,418,041 downwards.
TGGGAGCTCTGCATTTCACACACACCAAAAAGGTTTTTTTAAACCTATGAAGCAAGAATTATTAAATATCTTTTAAAAGATATTTTATCAAAAAGAGTTACACTTGAAGGGAAATAATTCCTTACTGAATTACATTTAAAATATTTTTTCTAATGCAAACCTGCCACTCATGAAGTCACATGTTAAACAATTTATAAATTATTCAAAACAAGATTCTGATCACAATATATGTGCTTTGTGAAGACAGAATCAGTGTGTAAATGCTGTAATGCCAATGCCTGGGCCATAGCTAGTATTCAATAAATGCTTCAATTATGAAATGTGGAACCAAACTCCTGCTATTCTATCAACACTTATATTAATAATATGCATCATTACACACATACGCACATTCTTTCCTATAGTTAAAAATAAATTTTACTCGTTTTTCTTCTGCCGAGGGCTCTCTATCAAAAATTGATCATTACCACTCCCCAAAAGATCAATCACTCTTTATTTAAAGAAAATACATCTAAAACCAAAACAATCAAAAAAACCCTAACACCTAAATAGTGATTTTTCAAATACAGGAGTAAAAGTATTGATTAGCATAATGAGAAAATGAAAGCATTTATAAAGTGCTTTAAGGACTTCAATCTAATAAGAAGATTTATATTTTTAATTAAACCTATTACCAGGATAATACAGGAGAAGATCATAGTTCTACTGTCAGAGTGAAAAAATGAATCAGAAGAGCAGAAAGGGGTGTCGAATAGAAAACGATGGGCAGGGTCAGGGGAAAGAATATTGAGTTGGGCTGAAATTCCCACCCTGTTCACAAATCTCTGAATTACTGTCAGGGTTACTATTAACCCATAAGGCCACTTTTTACAAATTATCAGCTTGGTGCAAAAGTAATTGCGGCTTCGGACCTCGATTTTTAAATCATGATAACTAGGTTCAAACACATCTTTATTAATTAAAATATGAACAATTACAATCAACACTTTTTGCTAATGAGAAATAAGCTCGTTTATTCCTGTAGCATTAAAATCCATGCTTCAGGATTCAAGGAACTCTTGGAAAGCATTTTCTGCATCCTGCTGGTTGTGGAAGCATTTTCCCTGCAAGAAGTTGTTGAGATGCTTGACGAAGTGGCAGTCAGTTGGCAAGAGGTTAAGTGAATTTAGTGGATGAGGCAAAACTTCGTAGCCCAATTTGTTCAGCTTTTGAAGCATTAGTTGTGTGACCTGCAGGCCGGCATTGCAGAGAATTGGGTCCTTTCTGTTGACCATTGCCAGCTGCAGGCATTGCAGTTTTCGGTGCATCTCACCGATTTGCTGAGCATACTTCTCAGATGTAATGGTATTGCTGGGGCTGAGAAAGCTGCAGTGGATCAGGCCGGCAGCAGTGACCACCACCTTTTTTAGGGGCAAGTTTGGCTTTGGGAAGTGCTTTGGAGCTGCTTCTCAGTCCAGCCACGGAGGGGGTCATCGTGGTTGTCATATCACATCCACTTTTCTTGGCACGTCACAATCGATCGAGAAATGGTTGATTGTTGTTGCATAAAAGAAGAGGACACTTCAAAATGACGATATTTTGGATTTTCGGTCAGCTCCTCAAGCACCCACTTATTGAGCTTTTTTACCTTTCCAATTTGCTTCAAATGTCCAATGACTGTCACGTAGTTGTAAGAGGATCAGCTTCAATGATTGCTCTCATTGGTCATTGCCAACTTCCAATGGCCATGGCCCACCACTGCGCTCCTCATCTTCAAGGCTCTCGTCTTCTCTGCAAAACTTCTTGAACCACCACTGCACTATATATTCCTTAGCAGTTTGTGGGCCAAATGTGTTGTTGGTGTTGCCAGTTGTCTCTGCTGCTTTATGACTCATTTTAAACTCAAACAAGAAAATCGCTAGAATTTGCTTTTTGTCTAATATCATTTCCATAGTCTAAAATAAATATAAAATGAACGGCAAGTAATAAGTCATTAGCAAAAAATAACCCAGAAATGTGCATTAAAATGATGTATAACATAACCACATTTACTTAAGAACGTATTCCAATATCAAAGGGCAAATTTCAACAATGCTAAAACTGCAATTACTTTTGCACCAGCCTAATGGAAAAAGGTTACTCTTTATCAAGACACGTTATTTCCATCTGCTGGAAAATTGTCATATTCATTGGGTTGGAACCAGATTCTATACCATTATCCCCCTAAAATTGTGGTAACAAACGTACAAATCAACACCATCCATGATGCAATGAGTATCTGTTAGACGTGATGACATTGTGCATTGTACAGACAAATACACAGGCCTGATTGTCATGTTTGGGAGGGAGACTTCTGCACCTTGCCACATATACAAATATGACCCACAATGTCCTTTTGCTACTGAGAACGAGCTTGAAAATTTGCCTACAAATGATTTTTAAATGTCAGCATTTCTACTTATCCTAACAAGTCAACTGATAATAAGGTAACAATCTGATTTACGGATGTATAAGATAGCCCATGCCTGAGGATCACAAAATTTAAAGACTGGCTTTCTGAGTTTGAATTGTGTGCAAAGAATACAATTGCTCTTCCCTACAGATGCAGAAAACCATCAGCAATGTGTACATGAGTGTGCATGTGTATGTATATAAATTTATAGCTTTTTTTCCATTGTATGTTTCCTTGAAACAATGTTCTGGCATCTGTATACTTTAATATATCAGTATCTTTTTGTTTTGAGAATCCTTTCCTATTATTGAATGCCCTTATTGGATATATTAGTTCTTGCAAACTCTGGATGCCACTTAGTATCTAAAAGGTTAAGACAATGGCTGCCTGCAAACTAGGAGACCATAAAGCAAAAACATGAGCTGGGCACTTGCAACATTGCTCTGAAGTGCAATACTGATTACCATTGCAGTTCTGAATCCAACAATACAACTTCTACTTATCAACTAAAGAAACAATATTTTATTAAAATGAGGGCTGGTATATTTATAAAAAGTAATCTCAAGCTTAAAGAGCTATTATATTTACTAAATTTTCCTTTATGCTGACCCAAAGAGGTTTGAGTGCATGGTTTACAACAGTTTGTTCAACACACTGTGCTAGAACCGATTATTAGCCATCATTTTTAGAAGGGTCTAATACATGCTACTGTGAAACCTTTTTTTCCCTACATCCAAAGAATAATATTCTTGTTCTATTAATCAAACATTTCCCAACCGGATAGAGCATTGTGCTACCTCTAAACAATTTAATATAACAAATTTCTAACTTGTTTGCCCCTCAAATATTTTTTTTTTAAATTGCATTCTTATGTTCTATTTTTAAAATTTCCTTAATTATATTTATTGGCATGATCTTTCTCCTTTGATCATAAACTCTCTGAGAACTGTAAGACCTCTGTGGTTAAACTCTTAGTCCAGATATTAAGTGGCTAAAGTTTATTTAGGGATTTTATTGTGCCCTTCAATATGCTATATACTTTACAAAGTTTGTCTCATTTGATCCACACAGCATTTTAGTCTGGGTAAATTAATTACTCCCCATTTGTAGATAAGAAGTTAAAATACAAATGTTAAGTTGTGCAATTTTTAAAAAGATGAGGAAAGTATAACAATTTATAGAGCTAGTATTTGAACCCAGGAAGCCTAATTCCAGACCTGGAGTCTTAACCACAAAGCTAAACTATACTAGACTACCTCTGCCTGGGAGCTTTTGTGCCTGGTCTTCTGGGGGAAAGTGATACGGCAATTCCAAATGGTATAGAAAATAATGAATCAATGCTTCCCAGCTGCCCTCTATGATTTGCTCCACCTGTCTTCAGGCCTTTCGTTCATCCATCAGCACTTCTCACCCTCTCATCTGCACAGAGAGCAGCCTCCCTAGGGGACTGTGTAGAGTTGCTATCTGACACCACCAAAATTCACACCTGGTTTTGCATTCTCCCTGACAACTCTATTCATCTTCAGACTCACAGTTCTCTTCAGGTTTGGTTTGGAAAGAGAGGCTCAACATTTCTGCGCTCCTCTAAGGCTGTGGATCCCTCATATTCCCCACATTCATACAAATGCCTCCTTTTGCATGACAGAGATGCCCGAGTTCATTATCCACAGGCCGCTGCTGAGTGAGATTTCATCCTTTCTAAAGACCTTCTTGACTAAAGTAGTTCTTTTCTTTACCTTTGTCATCTGGAAGCCACTCTCTGAGACAGATGAGGCACCCAGCATGTTCTATTTCCATAACATTTACATATTATTAATACAAACAGGCCAGTGTCTCAAGGATGACATTGAAGAAAAGTTTGTTCACATAACTCTACAAGAAGATAATCTCGCCAATGTTCTCTTGAAACAATTTTCTTTTTTCTCAACTGAGAGAAGTGATTTTTATGTATCAGTTTTGAAAGATTCTTATGTTCTACTATTTTTTAAATTTTCTATTGTCAGACTGGCACTGTGAAATGACATCAATATTGTCAGATTCCACCAAGAATCATTAGAGCCACAATAAGATACCATGTCTCTTGAGACTATTTATTATAGCATAAAAAGGAATCAAGCATAACTTTAATGAGATTTCTCAGACTGTCTCTTTGCCTGAAAGAAACATGTTCCCCATGTCTAGTTAATCAGAGGCAGAGCTCTTTCTCACCTTCTCTCATTATCTGCCTGGTGACCAGTTATCCAGTCTAAAAAGATAACCAAAGAACACTCCCTGCCTCTCTCAGATGATATGTAATTTGTTGTGATGGAATGTGCTGATCTGTGATTATTTCTTTAGTTTTTCTTCAAAACTGACTTCAAATTTCTCCCTTATCTCTTACTGTGATTACATTTACTCTGAGACTTCTAGCTTCATCCTTGATTATAACTCTGACAAATTGCTAATTATAAACTCCTTTAGGCCTCTGATCCTTATTTCTGGCTTTCTTTCCCAGTCTTTGCTGTGCTCTGGCAATAGCTAATTCAAACTTTTAAAAAACAGTGAAGAAATTAAACTTCGGCTATTACTTTCACAATATACTTTTCCTCCCACATAAAAACAAATATACGGTAACTCAAAAATGACAACAAATTGAAATGAAATATAGGGATGAATTGAGAACTCTAGGATGACTTTTTAAAATAGCCAGATTTATTAAATTTACTACTAAAAGTGAACAGGAAGTTCCCAAGGTAAGAATAAATTGTATTCTAATTATTCTTTTGCAGGTTAGTTGCTTGGAATTTTAAATGTACTTACAGTAACTACCTCATTCAGGGAAATTGTCTTGGTGAATGGAGATTTTAAAATCAAAGTCAGGAAAGATGTTATCAGGGAGATGAAGGAATACAATGAGGAAAGGAGAGGTTGAGTTACCTGACACCTTGACAAGACTAGAGACATCAATGATCTCAAATGGTGGCTAGTGGTTCTCAAGGTGTAGTTAAGTGATAACATGCATTAGCATCACCCTAAGTGTTTATAAAAGGTGCACAACCCACCTCTGATCTATTGTGTCAAAATCGCTGAGAGTGGAACACAGGAATCTACATTTCAAGATAGTCTTCAGGTGACTGTGCTACCAAATTAGAATAATTATTTTCATAACTATGAATTTACAGATAATAAATACAGAGCCTTATAAAACTAAAATAAAAGATGCAAACCAGAGCTTTTACTTTTGTACTTTAAAAATTCTTCTTATCTAGTTGCCTGATTTGTACTAGGCATGCCTTGTTTTCTTTTAACTGCTGGGCTAATGGGCCCAGTTCTTTATTTTATATCTTTTCTATACGCTGTTACTGTCAGAGGAAAGGCTAATTTGAGTCTCATTTGAAATGTCTGCCTCCATCTGGGTCACAAAAGTTAGGCATAACCTTTAAGTACTTCATATTTTCTTAAAAGTATGTCACCATCATGCACATATGTTTATGACCAATGGGCTTATATAGACATATATCAACTTTAAGGCTGGACATAAAATTAAAATGCACTTTCTTCACATCTTATGAAGTCGAAAAGTAAATATTTACAAACATAAGTCATTTTCCATATTCCTACATATATGTGCATACAGACATGAAAAAATGGTGTGGTTTTCTTCCTAAAATAAAGAAAAATGATAAGAAAAGTGAAGGGAATACTCAACTGAATGAGAGGAAAGAAAATAAATTTCTAGGAATGTACTGTTCCCAACTCAATGTTCTCAGCCAGCACTTGAGCATCACAATGACTGTTAGAATAGAAACACTTCAGGCAAGGCCTGAAGTCAGTGTTCAGCTGGTAAGAGGAGTGGTAGTTAACAATATCTGGAGAATAACAGTAATAACCAAGCAAAGCAATGCAATCTGCACTTTTTACTGGATGGGGCATCAAATATTTAGATCATGTCTTCTTTTCAAAATTTTACACTTATTTTGAATTACAGATAATTACGTAATTACAAGATTGCTGTATATGCTTTATGGAAGGAAAACTGTTTAGACAGAACTCCTCCTAGATTTAATGTAAAATAGAGCAAAACTAATTTGAGCCCATTTTTCTTTCAAACCTACCTCTCAAGAAAGTATTCAAAAAGTCAAGTAAAAACTATCTGTGTCAGTGCAACACATATTTTTGTAGACCTCTGTCCGTTGTTGCTGTCTGCCACTTCCATGTACTATATTATACAACCGTGTCCATATTTAAATCCTAAATATCCCATGTGCTATATGTCTCATGTCCATTTTTATGTCTGCAGTATCCATCTCTCTTGTAATCCATAATATTCCCAAATTAAACAAATAAATAGAGGCATCAAAGCTGAGTATACAAACAAAGTTTGATCTTAATAGATATTATAGCACACAGCATCCTATTTTCTGCTTCACATTCAAAGATTTATGTATTATAACATCGATTACCTCAGATTCCAGTGTGGACAATACTCAAAACTAAACAGCAGTTTCCTACTCCTAACTAAAAATACGGCAAGCCACCCCAAGAATAGAATTATTAATTTAACTGTCTTGTCGTTCAATGAATGAAATATCTAATGAGGGAAAGCCTCTCTTAATTATACTATAAATAAATGTTGAACATTTCAGAGCTTTAAATGATGCAACAGGGAAACATTTATGTAGATAAAATCTGTTTTTACTATTGATTGGATCAGTAGTTTCTAAGGTTGCCAGGCAACAGAACAGTAAACTTCTAGAAAAATCAAATTTAATTGGATTAATTCATTGATGAAAACAAACCAACCCGAGACAAATAAAAATTGGAAAATAATTTATTTTTATTGCTCATGTCATAGACTGAGCCAAATTTTTGTTTAAATTATTTAATTTGTGATTCTGTCATGAAAAATGAAAACAAAAGACAAAAAACAATCATTCTAATGATTCTTCATTTGAGATGGGAAATGAATATTAAGTGACTAATACCCAATAGTGACAATGAAGAATTTAGTTATCTTAGTAGACATTTCTGTTTCCTTGTAACATTTGGTTTCTTTAGACACATACTACAATTGCATTTAATAATGGAAAAATAAAAACAGCCATGATTTATTATTTTTACCAGGCTATCATAAGCAACTGTTGGATAAAGACACCAATGTGGACTGAGAATTGGCATGATCTTCCAAATTTACTAATGTTAGAGAAGATTAATACTTGATAATGCAGTTTTGATAATGATCAACCACTGAAAATGATGTTAGATTAAAGGCAAACAATTTTCAGCAGGTTTAGTCCATGGTTTATAGAGATATTTTTAAGAATGGAATTGGATTTAACTAAAAGCAAAGATGCTGTTTTCATTCTTGTTTTAACCTGGAGTTAAAATGTAGGTTTTAAACACTAACTACCTAAGGAATGTTTATATGTTTGCATATATGTGTGTGTGGGGGTTATAGTCCTGACATGTTTGTTTCATAGTTTTTCATTTGTCTTAACTATTAAGTTACTATTAAATTACCTGAAGCCAGTAGTTCTAAACTTAGGGTGATTTTGCCCCAAGGGAACATTTGGCAATGTCTAAAGACAAAGGGGGTACTAGTGGCATCCAGTGGATACAGGGATGATGCTAACTGTTCTGTAACACACAGGACAGGGCTCCATGGCAAAGAACTATGAGGCCCCAAATGTCAATCATGCCAAGCTTCAGAAATCCTGTCCTAAACCTTTAAATTTGACCCTACTCTCAAGTAAATTTCTTAGTTCAGAAAAAAGCACTTTTTAGTGGAACATAGAATGCCTCTTCTTCCCAGGATTTCTGGGTGGATGATGCATTATACTAGTTAACGTGAATCCAGAATAACACAGGGCAGGTCATCATTTCAAGATAAAAAGACTAAGATGAAACTTCAATAGCCTTAAGTGTTTTATTATTTTTTTTTCTCTTTCTCTGTGACAATAAACATCATATTTATGATTACTTTCTATTTTGTTAGATTTGAAGATAGAATTCTAATGAACCATCAAATATCATAAAAAGGGAGTGAGAACAAGCACCTGGCTCAAAGGTCCACTGCCTGCTCATATAAGGTTCTAAATTCACTCTGGCAGTCTATATAAAACAAATGAGCTGTAGAGAAATGCTTTTTCTGGCAGTGCACCTATGACTTAAATTATTTCTCACCAGGAAAATAATATAAACCAAACATACACACATACCACCCCCCTCCAAAACAGCAAAACTCTCTTTCTACTCTGTTGGCTAAAATGGCAGAGCAGAGACACACTTCAATGTACAACAGATAATATATTTCAGTACTAAATTATTGCAAGTAAATAAATCCAGAGAACAGAAAATGAAATATACAAGATTTCAACATGCCCAAATGTTAACAGATAACAACTGGTTGGAAGACCAGCCTTTTAATATGCACCAAGACCAGTTCTTTGGTTACAATACACTTATGTATATACTTAAAAAATCAATTTCAATGTGAAGAATGTGTTGGAAGGTACTCTACTCTTTTTACTATCTCCACTTGGCTATTGGAGTGAAGTGGTGTCACACTATTCTTATTAACTTTTAAAAGGCAGAATTTTAAACTTTTCACAGTTAATAGATCTTTCTTTTATTGTCGATCTTAAATAAAAACTCACAAGGAGAAAGATGCCAAAACGTATTTGCCTCTTTGAATACCTTTATAAAATATTTAGGAGAAAATTTCACCAAACCA
>NW_012137858.1:1402941-1407054 GCF_000956105.1 Propithecus coquereli | reverse complement strand
GACCTTTTCAAGAATTGTATTACATCATGTTCACTTGATTAAAAAAAAAAAAGAATAAATCTTGCTTAATTCAGTGAAATTGCTGCTTTTAAGAAGAATCTACTGGGGAAAAATATTTTTAAATTCAATATTTGTGATGCATTGGGCAAATTTTCACATTAATGATATTGTATCATCAAACTACACAAATATACCTCTAACTTATTTGTTACTGACCACCATAGGTTGATGGAAGTAAGTGTTGTACGCATTCCAAATTTAAAAATCAATTTTCTGTTTCAAATGAACAACTCTTTGACTACCTTTAAACAATACAGAGCCATTTAATATCTAATTTATTCAGAACTGAAGGAATATCACACAAAAAGTTCTAATTTTCTTGTACAGTAATAGTATGGGAGCTGCAGATTTCTAAGCAGTAATAGAAGAATACGTTAGTCTTTCAGCCAATTGAGTAGAGAATGCACGAGTCCTTTTCTGGATACTGGTAGTTATCAGCAACTTTTCTAAAATCTCACACAATTTCTTTTTATCGGCAATCCACTAAAATCTTTAAATTTGGGAAATGGGAAGAGAAAGTGTTTCAATAACTGAATATTAAACATAACTTGCTAAAAAATGGTCCTGAGGCTCTAAGATATACTAAGAACTAACAAGCAAGTTTATACTGTACCTGGAAAGATAACAACCAAACTATCATGATAAGGCAGACAGGGAGAGGTTGGAAGGTTGCATCCTCACTGCATAATCAGGCAACTAGATGTATAGAAAGAAGAACCTTGGAGGGGCAGTTAATTGTCACCAGATCTGTCTTGGATAAGTCACTAAATGCCTCTACACCTCAGTTTCCTCATCTTTATAAGTCCTGGTTAAATCAGTGCTCTCTAAGGCCTAGACTGATTTAAAATACCAGAGTTTCTAAACTGTCAGCAGGGGTTTTATATGCCAAGAAAGCTAGAATTGGACTTCATGTTTCTGAGTTCTAATTCACAGCAAGCATTGACATTTTCTATAACATTGCATATTATAGATCTGTGCATGGCAGACATTCTTACAAATCCCTATTATTATAATTTTCTGGTACCACAGTAGAAATAGACAAAAGGGCATTAGATTCATTGAACATATTGTATTAATGAGACTTTCTTATATTATTAAAAAATTACATATTAATATTGCTTTCAAGATACCTTCATTATGCAATTGGACTGAAAACACAATGTACTAGTCACAAAGCGAAATGTAATTCCATTGCCTCCAATACTTCTTCTGCACCCTGTCCATCTAAAAATATTTGGATGAACCACATAAAATGTCTGACATTTATCCATTTTTTTATGTGCACGTTTATATGGTTTAACCCGAACAAATTTGTGTGTGTATGTGTGTATATGTGTGTGTGTGTGTGTGTGTGTAACATTAATTAAAATGTTAGATTAATCTAGTAATCAACCTGCATTATCAGAAATGCAGTAAGCATTTATGAAGTAAGCTTTTATACGCTACTTACTTTATTTCTGTGGTCTTTCCCTATTCCATAACAGTATAGTTTAAATCAACATTTATTTTTTTATTTATATTATCATTTTCATAAATATACACAGCAGGAAGGGATTTGAACATGTCTTCATTATTTCACAAGAAAAATAAAAAATTAAGTATCTTGTCCAACGGCGGCATAATTTGAAGACAGGCTAAAGTCTTCTTGGGCTTAGAACTCCTTAGTACATATGTAGAATGATCCAGGTATATGTCTTTTTTGGTCATTGAAACACAGTACAATTTGGTTACTTTTATGGTTACTTCAAATCCTAAAAAAAAACTATCTGTGATTTCAAAAATCAGTTGGCAATGCAAACACCATCTTTAGTCAACAATAACTTCTCTAAGTCCCTCAGCTTTTACATCACTTTTACCTATACACATGATGCTTTGTATGTTTCTCAGGCAAGCTTTTGTTCTGGTTTGCTTTTGACTTCTACGTAGCCAGTAAAATTGTGCTATTTTTCCATCTATCTATCCCTTCTAGTGATCAAGGGCTTTTGTAGAAACTTGACTCTTGCCCAGCAGTCTCTATTAGCAAAGACATTCCCAGTAGTATCCTTCTAATGCTTGTGATTGGCTTAGAAAAGAGTCAATGACACTGGACAAAAGCTGGGGAGTTTAGAGAAAAGGTTCTTATTTGAAATACAGAAACACGTCCACACACACACACACAGTCCTACTCTGTCTTAGGATATAGTTATATGAGGACGGGATGCATGCAGCTACTGTATCCAACTTGTGATCACAATAGGTCAAAACTAAGGGCAAAAGCCAATATGCTAAAGAAGGCAGAGTGAAGATGACCAGATTCTAAAGAATCTAAAGCCATCAAACTACACGACCTTTAAATTTTTGGTTATGTAACATTTATACTGGTGTATTTTTTTCCTTGAAGAGGAAAATATCCTGACACAGATAAAAACTAAGTCTTAAAACATATTCCTGTTGATGTTACTTCTCAAGACTCCAGTAAGTTGTAGTATACTGCAGAGATTACAGTAAGCATTCAGGAAAATATCACTAAGTACATGAATGGAAACAGAATGGACATTTTAGAAAGTCATCTCAATAAGATAAAGCTGAACTTTCACTAAATCGGTATAAATGATTCATGACACTTTCAAAGAAATTGTAAGTTGTAGACACTCTGCAACTTAATGAAAAATGGCAGATCTTTTTCATGTTTGTGTAAATGCATGTGTCTGTGCCTGCTTATATTTACATAAAATTCAATGAGATGGTTAATGCTGATTTTTTAAAATGAGTTTTTCCTTTTATTTCTTTCTTGGCATAATTAAAGTAGGTTATAAATTTCCTCACTTTTTATGCATGTTCCTATATTTAGTACAGGAGAGTAAAAAGCACCAAGAACAAGGAGGAGGAGAAAGATGGGATAAAAGTTCATTTTGGAATCATAAATTGATTACTAAGAAAAGTGACTTTAAGCAATTCATTTTTAGAGAAACTGTCACAATCAGTAACTTCCCACAGCTCGGTTCATGAACCTTATTTTTAGTTGAACTAGTAACAAAGGAAACAATTAGATATGATCACCAACCTTTTCATGCATTAATGCCAGTGCAAATTAACTCCTACTACTAAAATTACTCCTTCTGTCTGTCAAAGTCTGTGAAGTGACTTACTGCACTCAGGGCATAATTGTGTCTCCCTGACTGCATAAAACTGACACGTACAAATCAATATTAATTTAAAAAAAGATCAAAACTGTCCTCATTATCTTATTTGGCTGTCTCTCCAAAATAGGGTTACCATTTCTGACAGAACACAACCGAGTCTGGACTCAACCAATTTCTCCAGCCAAATAATAAATGCTTTGTTTCTTGGTTGGGACAAAATATCTCCTTCCCTAGTGACAAAATTACTTACAACTTCAAAAAAGGACCCAACATCTAACTATAAATTTCATCTAGACTACCCAAGACATTCTGTCATAGTTTTAAAATTTTTGCTCAACACATTTGTATTCTCTGTGCTCTCCCCCATCAAAATACTTCTAATATGAGAAAAGAATAAAAATTTATATCAGAAGTCTAGGATCACTGTGCTTTGTAGAATATATAAGATTTATTCAACATCTTCTCTTATGTTTTAAAACTCATATTATTTTAAAATTTTATTATTTTCACATATTTATTTTAATGTAAAAGTAATGATTTCCTGAAAGAGAGAAATAGGTGAGCTAAGGAGATGCCTCATGTTCATTTGGTGGCTTTGCAAATTTGTGCCTGTTCGTGAAGTGTTATGACACCTCTTTTTCCTCCTCTATTTTATGCTATAACAGCTTTCCACTGGGCACTCTAAGGAAGAAAGTGGTAACAATTCCAGAGAATGTTACTATCATCGCGATTACTTACTCTGGAATCCTCACCCAAATCATCTCAAACCTGTTGACCTCCAGGAACAGAAAACGCAGGATTGGAGTTTTCCTCTGTTCTGTCCTGGTCCCAGTTATGCCTTAATGCCATCTCTGAGTCCTGGGACTCTACATGTTGTGAGGTATTTTTTGACCACCAAAACTCATTCAAATGATACTAGTTTTAACAAGCT
>NW_012137858.1:1376412-1401121 GCF_000956105.1 Propithecus coquereli | reverse complement strand
TGAAAAATGACTACTTTATACTGAATTTATTCAACATAAAAAGAACTTGATACCAAATTTCCAGGGAATTACACTTTTGTGAAAGAACATAGATTAATAGAAACATAAACAGTTTTCTCCTGCATAGAATCACCATTTACTCACTAGCCATGGATCCAAGTTTTGCCCAAGATTGCCCTTAAACCAGAGCCAAACACAAACTGGAGTCCTTATAGACACTGTAACTGTGCAGGGTTGGAATTCTCACTTACGCTGAGCCTTTTCTTCCAAGTGTATTTCCACTTTCACATCTCTCGAGAACATTTATCTACTAGTCAAGGCCTGAGATTCTAAATTTTAAAAGATATTACTTGTAAAATACAAGCTGTTTTTATAGTTAAAAACTATATAACAAGCTTTGTATTATAAAAAGCAATAGTATAAACATTATCATAGTTAGTTTTCAGTACTTTTGTAAAAATGGCATAATATTTTAATAATGAACCTAAGAAGAGACTATTTGTAGACAGGAAATCCCCAATGTGGAAAGAACATTCTCACAGGTGCTTATCTCTCCAAGTATTAATACCTGGTGATTGTATGTCATATAAGGAAATATTTTCTTTGTAATCATAACAATAGTAATTGTAGCAAGGCAACATCATTAATAATCACAGCTATTACTTGTTGAGAATCTATTAAATTTGAATTACTCCATTCTACATTTTATACGACTTTTTCTGACCTTTGCAAACCTCTTTTCCCCATTTTATAGACAATCAAATTGAGGTCCAGACTACTTACGTGACTTCCCTAAAGCAAAATCCAAGAAGAGAGTTGTCACCTACCTAGTTGTTCTTTACTTTAATATATACATATTTATAATAATATGATTATAGTTGTACGAAACTGCAAAACTGCTCTTCTTTTCTCGGGAAATAAACACATGCTTAACACATAATATAAAGGTAGCATGGAGTAGTACAGAATAAAATTAATTTGCTTCAAAATTACAGCAATAAATGATCACAAAGGGAAGAAAAAGATAACTGAATAATAATTTTGTGACTGAATCTCTTGACATTTGTCTATTCACTGCTTTGCACACCACATTCTGTTTTCTCAATGAAAAGCAACTATGGGCAGGCAGTCCCAGTAGAGCATGCAGCTGGAAGGCATACAACATCATGGTCAATTAGACAGGCTTGAGAATCCAATGAACATGGTGGAATCCTAGCTCCATCATGCATTAGCCAGGCAATCTTGGGCAAGATCTTAATCTCTCCAAACCTCAGTACTCATCCATAAAATGAAGTTGATAATAGTATCTATATGAAATGGCTATTGCTAGGATTAAATGAGATAATGCAAGTGAAGGGCCAGCACAGTGTGTGGTGCATAGTAAGTGCTCAGTAAATTACAGATAGTCTTACACTTATAGCTGCTCCTCCACAATTCAAAAGGAACTGCCTTAACTTTTTCCTCTACATGTACTACTACTAATAAACAAGTGCCTTCTATTCCTTTCCTCTCCTCTCCTTCCCTTCCTTTTTCTATTTTCATGGAGGAATCCAAATCCAACTTGAATACAGCCTTCCTCTTTGAATCTCGGCATAGCCCATCATTTCTTGGTTCACCACAGGGTTAATAGATGGTGGTGCGACGTATGGTGCTAATTAAAAAACACTTAGTCAAGAAGACAGAATCCCTTCTTCTCATTGCCAATGGGACTTGTAGCCCAGCCTCCTCCTTGCTCAGATCACAGGAGTGTCCGGCAGTGACTAGAAGCTAAAGAAGCCTGATTCCAACTTCGGAGCTACAACATGTTTTCACGGCATCCAAATCTGCATTTCTGAATCAACTTTGCCATAGAAAAATTAATAGGCATGGTAGTAAAGTTCTAAGGTTATTGTACATTATTAGCTGCCTCAAGGACATTAAAGATTAAGCAAGCTTCCATGAGTTCACTGGTATGAGGAACTGGAGACCAAGTGTACCATTGTATCAATGAAAAACTGAGGTCTAAGTTATAAGCAACCACCTCACAAAGGCACTTTTTAAATATAATCCACTCAGAGACTGGGGGCTGCCTTTCCTTTTCTTTCGGTTGGGCCCTCACTGGCCACTAGGGGTCTGCTGTGTGAGCTGTGCCTCTTATTAGAGGTTCTTAGGGTTCAGGGTTCTGAAATTAGGATACATTTCAAGGGCAGGATCATATTCTCCTCCATTCCTACAGTATCTGCAGAGTGTCTACAAATGAGAAAGACCGTTTTAAGAACTGATCAATATCCTGTTGTGCAAGATAGAAGAAGGTAGTGGGTTGGAAGCAGAAATTAAAAAGAAAAAAAAAAACACACAAAAGGAGCAGAAATGGGGAATTGCTGAACACTCATTAGCTTCCTTAACCCCATTCAGTGTGTCTGGAGACTGCTCACACTCCCAGATAAGCAAGGAGGGTGAACTCTAGGAAATATATTTAAGTGTAAAAATGAACCCAACCAATACGCTTTTCTCATACAGTCTGTGTTTCAGGGTACATTATCATGAGGGGCAAAGCAAGACAGAGACTGGCACTGGAAGGTGTAGCTTTGATACACACTCATATATAATGGGTCATTTAAGCTGTGCAGGAATCAGAAAGATCGCCACAGCTCTGAAGCAGTTTTGCACTCCAGCCACTGACCTCTGACTTGTCTTTCTGAAGAACTTCTTTCCTACTGGTCAGAGTTCACTTGGCATATTATGGCAGTTGAGATGGGAGCGAGGGGATCAGGCAAACAGGAGGGCAGGAAGGGAGTGGAGATAGTTCACATCTGGAGTAAGGCTCTCCGATTCATATAGATTTCTTTGTGGGATGTGTGGTGGTAACAAACCTCTCCAAGATTCCATTTATTTTCCTGGTCCTCTTTTAATTCTGTTTCCTTTCACCCTAAGCCAGTCTAGGTGGTAGAATTCCAAATTTGATTCAGACAAGCCAATGAGGCCACACTTCATATATCTCATCCTCTCTTCCTAACAGACTTTAATAATACTTCTCAAGGCAGGTCAAGATTCTATTGTCTTTGGTCATTTTTTCTATTTCATCATTCCTGAACAAGTTTTTCTACATGGGTAATAATAATGATAATACCCTTGCTTCTATGCTAATCTTCTAATCCTTTTACATATATTACTTCCTTTAATCCTATGAACAACCCTATCAGATAGGACAGTTACTAGCAACATTTTAGGGATGAGGAAACTGAAGCACACTGTAGTTGAGTAACTTTCCCAGGGCTCACAGGCAGGAGGAGGAGTATATGGGCTGTGATCCCAAAGAGTCTGCCTCATCCATGTCACCACCATCGCTGCTGTGACTACCAGCAGCCTCCATTTTACAGCTGCACTTACTATGCACCAAACATGGTATTGAGGCTCTCACAAGCCTCATTTCACTTAGTCTTCAAAACAACAACATCAGCTGGGTGCTGTCCCCATGTGTAGATAAAGAAACAGAGGCTTGGAAGGGTTTAGTTTAGTGGGTTGTCCAAGGTCACACATCTAGTAATAACCCATCCAAGACTGGAACCCAGGTTTCAGTCTCCAAAGCTGTGCTTTTACCCAGCACATCAAATTGCCCCCACAGAAAGACTCCACCCAACCACCCCCGGAAATACCATAGCACACTGTGCAGCACTGACAAGGTTAAACAGCACGGGTGATTATGCATCATTGCATTGCTAATATTTCCATGAATAAAACGTCTATTTGATTTTCATTTAACCTCAGAAGAATCTGATTACCAAATAACCATTGAAGAATTATTGGCAATTATGTTCTGTAATTATGGTTCCTGTTAATGTCATTAGCATGCAGCCTTTCATATTTAGTCCTATTAATTAATCCCCAGAAGCATAGAAAGTTATAATCAATACAACAAAGGCTCCACGGTAAATTGCAAATAATCTCCAAATCCCTCGAACAGTTTTCAGGGCTCCTTGGGCTTCCTTGGTTAGGACATATTTAGTTTGGGGGCTGAGTCTGTGGTAATTGATAGCTCCTCACCCGGAGTCACCTATCTCACTAATGTGCCTAATTAGGCAAATGCTTAAAATTGGAGTCTCAACTGCCACTGACAACTATAAATTCCTGTAGGGCAATAAAAATAATTAACTGCTTGAGTCAAGAGACCCGCAAATCAGATATATAACTTTTCAATTCTCTGAGCAACATATTGCTTCAGATAACAACTACCATCATTGAGTGTCTGGTTTTAGTTTTGCAGAAGTTGAATATGGTAAGTGTGTCTAATGTTGAAAGTCCAACAAAGAAAAGATTTCTGATGGCTCAATCTCACAGATAGGCAGGAGAAACAGGTATACTGACAGTGATGCAAGGAATGGATGCTTTGTAAAAAATTGGTCTCTGAATCTTATGTGTTTTCAAAATCTCCCATTCCATCTTCAGATTTTCTTTCACACATTTTACCAAACTCTAACTCATAAGTCGGTATTACAGAAAAATCTATTTTGTCTTTTTGATTTTAAACATCTACATTGATATACATCAGATTCTTTAAATGGTTACATTCATATATTTAATCTGAAACAACTACTGCTATTGTAATGCAAAGATGTACAACAAGTGGCCTCAAAAGTGGTTGATTCCAAGAAGGTGGCCTGACAACTCACTATGCATTAGACTAGTTGGTTTCTGAAGCCCTGCTCTATGTGAGAATCTCAATGTCAGTGAATCCCATTCTTTATGCCACAGAGAAAAAGGGTTACAACTTGCTTCCTCTTGGCATCCCATGCCCTTTCCTGATTCCATTCTTGTTATGGACAATTTCCCAGGAATTAGTGCATAACCCTCTGCAGCTGCCTGGCCTTGGAAACAATGTGGGAGGAGACAACATAGGCTCAGAATAAATAAAATATCTATCAAAACATCACTGCATCAAATATAACAGAGACTACATCTTTAAAGAATTCAAAAAGAATAATAATACGACAATTTTAGGCAGCATCCACAAATTGGCTTCTTCAGATAAGTAACTGTTAGTGGAGAAATAAATCTAACTTGCAATTTGGAAGAATTAGTTTGCATAATTATAATATTTAAGATCTGAAAATAACTTTAAAGGTCATCTGAAGCCAACCTTCCATTTACAAGTGAGGAAGCTGGGATTCAGAAAGGGTAAATAACTTGTCCAAGGTCACCAAATAAATTAATGGTTAAAGTTGAACTGAGAACTGAGAAATCTTAACCACCCCATCTGCCACCACCCCAAACTAAATTATTAGTTCAACTTAAAAGTTTATTACAGAGAACGATTACAGACTTACGGTTTTAAAGTAAAAGAGTCTATCCTAACATCATTGACAGCCACAGTTAGCATGGAGTCTCAGTCTTCTCAGTCCCCTCAGTACACAGAATTAAGATACGCATAGACCCTGGGAGTGTGAACTAAAATGCCATACGTTGGCCTGGGAGATCTTACCAGGTCCTGTAGTTCATATTCTACAAGTTTTCAGCAAGTTTTACATAAACTGAAATAATAATAATAATAATAATGGTTGATAATGACAGGAGCCTATACTATTTTAAGGCAGAATTTGTCATATAATATTCAGAGCTCTCATCTGACCTGCAGCCATTTTTTTCTCCATTTGTTTTTTTGGCAGCTTCTTCAGCTTTTTACTTTCTTTTGTTTGTTTGAATTTGTTGCTAATAGTTAAAAATTATAAAATGTCACATAAAACCTGACTACACTTTTCTTATATATAGCTTACCAGTTGAAAGAAAGAAAGAAACAAAGAAACGAAGAAAGAAAGAAAGAGGGGAAGGGAGAGGAAGGGAAGGGGAGCGGAGGGGAGGAGTGGGGAAGGCAGGGAAGGTGTAGGGAGGGGAGGAGAGGGGAGGGCTGGGGAGGGGAACCAAAATATTCCTTCCCTGCCTGACTCAGCAGTGTTTGAGTTTCTGACTCCACTTCAATGTTGCCTTAGTCGAGTTCTATACAAGTCATTCTTCGAATCACCACCAAAATACTGATACAACCATTAATTAGCTAGCTTAAGGGGATTTAGATTTCTTTGAAATTAAAAATAAGTCTCACCTTTCTAGCTTCAAATAGAATAAGAAATAAATGTGCAAAATGTCATACTCAACAACTATGCTTATTGTAAGACAGAATGCATATGGAGGATGCATATTTCCTCATGCATAATGGTTATGGGACCAGCTTTTCCCTGTTGTATTTACTCTTTTTTAATACCTAGCTACATAATAAGAACAAATTTTGAAAAAATCGGATAAAAGAAGACATTCTGACTTAAGAAGAGGAGGGGGAAGAAGAGGAAGTGGTGGCACTGGCATAGATAGTACCTACAGTCCCCCTTTAGATTCTCTCTGGGAAATGGGTCACGAGTGCAAAGCCAAGCCGCTGAAAGCCTTACCATTTACCCAGAGATGGCACGCAGGCTTTGGTTCAATGTTTCTTGTGCTCCCTTTCATCATACTTATAGAACCATTTTCATAATTCTGAGTACATAAGAGCCTATTACCTGAATATTTAATTCATTAAATGCTATTGTATACATTTGTGATCGTGCACGGATAAACTTGTGCTTTCTGTTAAAGGTTGGACTGAGTTAGCAAAATGTACTGTGTTAAAGAGAAAACTAATTCTGTAGGGTCTTATTCCATCTTTCCCCAGAGAAGGCTTGTGAAGACACTGGGAAAAACGAACTTCCAAGTGACAGCAGCGCAACCCAGCCATTGGTGGAAGTTGTGACTGCCTTGCATAGGAGTTAACAAAAGCTTGCCAGCAAGCGTGCAGGAAGCTGCAATTCCCAGGATAGTGCAGGCTCCACCGCATACTCCATCTTTTCAGGCTCCACCACATATGTGATCCTTTCAGCACATCTTAGGACAGGACAGAACATAGTCTGTCCTTGGATATGTGAGAGTGTGGAAAGGTGTGCATGATTTCCAGCTTTAATGATGCATTCAGCATTTAAAGAGTGGAAGCATTTTTGTTCAGCTTTCTAACAGCCTACTTGAGCTTGGCCAGGAAGGAGGAAAAAAAATAATCATACAATTAAATGAGTCATTTTCCAGAGTAAAGATGAACTTGGAACATGACACACTTAAGCAAAACTTTCCAGGAGTCACTTCTCCAGGAAGCTTAAGAGATGGGGCCATCTGACCTACTCTGGAAAACTGTCTGAGGACTGAAACCTCCTCCGCTGTGTGTCAGCCAGCACGGTGCCTGGCAAACAGTAAGAACAAGGAAGAATTGAAACTGAACCCAGTCTGTTCACATTAAAACAGTTACCCTGAGCACAGAATCTATTAAGGTGCTATTTCATATACAGCTTGTTACAAGTGTTGACTCAGACTCAAACAGCCCTTTTAGCATTTTTAATTTCAATCCAATTGAATGATTTCACAAAGTAAGCTGAGGAAATAAATTCAGATAAATTAACAATAGGTAAAAGAGTATCTGAGACCTCAAGAAATGAGAATTCTTTGGCCTGCTTATCATTTCTGTTTGTATAATTTTTCCTTTCCTCTAAAGTTCACAACACTTAGCTTTCTGAAGATATAAATATACCACACAGGGTGTTAACCTCTGCCAACGGAAATATAACTACAAATGATTTGGTTCTATGGTTATTTAACACATAAACATGTGCTCATTGAGAAAAATGATGTCTGGACAACTGACATTGTATTTCTGCCAAATACCAAGCTAATGTTCATAAAATCTTACTGGAGGGCACCCAATGCTAACTATAGGATTTCAAACTGCTGATTTGCAGAGATGAATCCTGAAGCGATCTACATTGTATGGCTAATCAGAATTCCCATCCTTACCCATGTTCTGACAAGAAGCCTAAAACTATTTGGAAGCCACTTCAGAAAGCTTTCATTAATTTAAATTTCAGAGCAGATTTCTCCCCATTATGTGTATTCAACTAAAGGCCTATTAAATACAACACCATGATAAAAGTGAAAAAATAGCAGGTTCTTCCAAAGCATACATTTTATTGTATTCCAGAATCCAGAGGCATTGAAAATCCAGGGATTGCTGTGTTA
Source organism: Propithecus coquereli (assembly GCF_000956105.1). Lineage (NCBI taxonomy): Eukaryota > Metazoa > Chordata > Mammalia > Primates > Indriidae > Propithecus > Propithecus coquereli. The sequence goes on along the minus strand of NW_012137858.1, from coordinate 1,393,063 downwards.
CTCAGACTGTTTTGAAGACAAAAAACACTGGTAACAATTTGGTGATTTCCAATTCTCTGCAATTTATTTAAAACATGTGAAACAAGTGACTCCATGTTCCTTAAAGCTGCCCCCAAATTAAGCAATTTAATAGCTGATAATTAGATGCATTTATTTCTAATTTAAAGATCATCTTTATTTGGCATGCTCTTTATAGAAATACTATTCAACTGAATCCTATTAAAATTTACATGGTTTATTTATTACATTTCAACTGAGGAAAAATGTACATATTACAAAAGCTGCATTATTTAATCTTGGTGTTTATTTGTATGCCTAATGAGTTTACAGGTTTAGTATTATTTGAACTTTGTGAAATATATGTAACTTTTCTTCCCTCTACCTTTTGTATTTGGGGGGGAAAGGTTTTATTAGGGTTTGCAAGATGGCTAAAATTATAGAACAAAAATAAGATAAAAAAAAATTTTAAAGGCTAAAATAGTGTAATTCTCATGATTTTATACATATACAGGGGAGAAGCAGGTTTTGAGGAAATCACAAATGGGAAGCAGACATGTTAAGCATGTTGAACCAGGAAGGCTCCCAGCAAAAACAAATGAGATGCTGTGCTGCCTCACCATTATGGCCAACACAAAAGGAGAAAAGAAAACAACACCATCACGGCGGTCTACAAATAACTAATGCCCCTCGTGCATTCTTGATTTTCAGTCTAGGGCCTGGCAGCGAAACCTCAGGGACTCTGTCACCCACTTACAGGTGAGCTTCACATGATAACAGTACGATTATTAGCAGCCTTATTATGGCCATTTCTAGTTATCTTTTCTCTTCTTATCTCTCTCCTGAAGCTGATACAAGAAGAGATTACCTGAAAAGGAAGAAAATAAATACCAGAAAAGGTTAAAGTAGGAAAAGCTGTATGTTTTCAGGAAATGTTATAAGACTGATTAGATAGGGGAATAAAAAGTTAATGAAATGATTATATCACGTTCCATGAAGCCTGACAAGGTAATCCCTAAGTGGGAGAATTTTTTACAGCTGCAAATTTCTAGCTGTGTGTAAAGTGTGACTGACAAGCCACAAACATAAATTAGCGAAACCAAAAGGACGTCATTTAGCAGCTCGTTATTTTACCATTTTCTACATTTCAATAAATTCATGACGACAAGCTGGGGAGTAAGAGAGATTCCTAAAGATATTAATGTATTAGTTTAATAGAACAATTAAAATAATATTACAGGAAAATATATGGCTGTGATAAAAATATTAAATTAATATACCATAAAAGGAAAGTGAGTAGGCGATTCATTCACTATTCATCTACAATTTCTTAAATTATAAAAATAAAAGCACCCCGTTCTCTTTAAAAGACAAGAATAATACCATTTAGTGGTTTGGTAATCAAGCCTGTTTGAGGACCATTGATCTGATTAGATGTTGATCTCACTTCTAAATAATTTTAATATTACAGTATGCTTCTTGTTCACCAAATGTATATATACATTCTCTTATTATTTCTTAAACATAAGTTTATATCAAACTGGCTTTAAGCATCTTAAAGTACATTTGTAGGGGCCCAAATTCAACATCCCATACTACTGCCAAATGAGACACAGAGTCAGCTGCTTTTTTCCTGAACAATAAATTCCTTGTCTTCTAAAATGTTGCAATTTTCTCTACATCATATAAAATAGTATGGACTATGAATTGTCAGGAAAATTTCCTCAATTATCCATTTCACTTTGCAATATGAACACAGCCTGTATTTATAACCACAAATTCAAAAAGAAAATGCTTTAAATATATATCAGGCTAGTGTAATCTAAGCATATTGTTCTGCTGCGGTTCCTTTTCAAAACTGAATATCAAGATACAGTCCACTGTGCTGAAAGCCCCCAGCTTTCCAAAAATTGAAAGCCTGTGCCAGTAAATCACAACTGTTTTACCATATGCCTCTTTGTTCTGCCAAGCATTACCAGCCTGTTCTACTTTTAAGCAAATTTCATTATATTATAGCTCAGAGCAATGCTCATTAAAAAGTATTACTGAAAAATGTCAAGTTGTTTTTATATAGAAACTGGAATTTATTTTCTCCTGAAAAGTCAGGTATTTATTGAACACAAGACATTTTTAAAACATTGCTCTCGTTTCACAAGTTGCTTTAACTTAATGATTACCTGAAGTACTTTTTGTCTTCCACCAGTTAATGTTCACTAGTATCTCCCATTGATGTAAATCAACCCTTACCTTTCTGGAATCAACCCACGCTCAGATTAGTGGAAAATTTCTCTCTTCCTTCACAACCATATTCATTTTTCCATTCATCAATCTGTCTATTCTCCTGGCTTCCAGAGCTTTCATGATAATTGCCCCATTGGACAAACTTTAGCTGACTATAAATCTCATTACAGCGATTCACCTTGTGTAGTATGTAATGCACTCTGATGGACACTAGATGAGAAATCTCAACATCACCCCTTTTAGTTGTGTGACCCTCAGTGAGTCACTTAACCTTTTAAAGTCTCAGTTTCTTCATTTATAAAATGGAATGACAACACCCCATCCTGCTTTTTGAACCCAATTGTTGTGAGCACAAAATTTAGTAACGCGTGTTCCAACATTACGTATCCCATTTACCAAACCAAACACAAAACCAGAAAGCTTCATTTGAAAGCACCAATCTCCTTCACAAGGAACAGTTTTTCCTTCTCTTTGGATAGTAAAACTCACTGGCCATAAGAGTCTGTGATCCACGAAAGACAGGATTAATTTTTATTATTTATTGTACTTAAGTTAACCTTTGATTCTAGGCCCAAAGAAGATTCAAAAAATGTTGGGCTTTAAAATATGAAAACAGCAAGCCACTCTTCCTTCCTCTGGGGAGAAAGAATGTTTTTAATCAAGTAAGGAATATCAGATATACTCAAATTGGATCACACTATACATTTAAACTAACAATAAAAACAACAATAGAAATAATAATCATTACTAATTCAGTTGTTCTGTAATTCTAGGCCAAATCATTCTCTGAAGATTCCTGGAGCTTTCCTCATAATAGGAAAGTTTCCTATTTAGTTTCCTAAAATGAGGGCCAATCCTGAGCTGCATCATGTTTTGAGGCCTCCTGTACTTTAATCTCCCTCATTTCTATGCAGTAAAATCAGGATAAAATGGAAATCAAGGTCACTTTTGATGGGAAAGAGGTGACAAAAAGATATCTAAGGGACAGCAGGAACGGAAGAGGGGTAGAGTCTGAAAGAACAGGCCTATTTAATTTGACTTGCTAATGTTTATGAAGAGACTCTGAGCAGAATTGTGGGTGGATTATCCACAAAGAGCCCTCAGGCCTTTCTTTGCACTTTCTTTTTTTTCCCCTCTTATTCCTCTTAGCACAGCCTTGCACTCTCTTATGCTACGACCTCTTCCCTTCCCACAGGCATCTTTCTCTAGTACTGCCTGTCTCCTTAGCAATGAGAGAAGCTGTCCAAATCACCCGTCTGTCGCCCCTACTCTCTAGGTATGGCTTCACCTAAAATACATTTATAAGCATAGAGCTTTCCATCTCACAAAGATAAGGGTGATAGTGAAGCTCAGAGTAAAGCAACGAGTATTTCGGATGCCAGTATAGAAATTTTGTTCATTCAAGTACATCAAACAACATTTGTTTGTAAAGAACTCAGATAGAATGACAAGAAAACCTTGAGACTTCACTAGAAAAATAAAGGCATTTTCAATATTCATTTCTTATTTGAAATTTTTTTTATTTTTATAGATGTATGAGGTACAAGTGCAGTTTTTTATATGGATATAGTACATAATGGTGAAGTCTGGGCTTTTAGTATAACCATTGCCTGAATAGTATACACTGTAGCCATTAAGTAATTTTTCATCCCTCACCCCCTTCCCACTTTCCCATCTTCTTACCCTTCTAAGTCTCCAATGTCTATAATTCTACTCTGTGATCACGGGTACACATTATTTAGCTCCCACTTATAAAAGAGAACATGAAGTATCTGCTTTCTGCTTCTGAATTATTTCACTTAAGGTAATGGCCTCCATTTCCATCCACATTACTGCAAAAGACATGACTTAATTCTTTTTTTATGGTTGAGTAGCATTCTATGGTGTGTGTGTGTGTGTGTGTGTGTGTGTGTGTGCGTGTGTACACATACATATACACACACACATACATTAACACACATACACACACATATATATGTGTGTATATATATATATATATACACCCCACATTTTCTCTATTCAATCATCCATTGATGGAGACTTAGGTTGATTCCACATTTTTGTTGTTGTGAATGGCACTTTCAATATTCTATTAAGAAATATTTATCAAGAGCCTGAAAATGTCCATAACCTCTGTCCTGGTAATTCGCATCAGGGAATGTATCCTAAAGAAACTCAGACAGTATTTTTTTTTTGAATAAAAGTATTAATTGTGAATTATTTAGATGGACAAAGCTTTGGAAACAACTTAAATATCTAACAATAGTGAGATAGTAAATATATTAAGGTATTTACATAAGGGATAGGTGGTTGATAATAAAAATGTTCGTGGAATAGAAAAAAATATTCTCATATGTTAAGATCTACATCTTCTCGAAATTTTTTGTTTATAATATATACATAAGACTGGGACATAAGATCAAGATTTAGCAACACTGGAAGTGTAGATGCCTTTTTACTCTCTTCTTTAGAGCCCTTTTTGCATGTTCCTAATAAAATCAATAAATGTTATATTGTTGTAAATATAATCCATACATGTTGGGTATTTCTGTGTTAAAACTGAAAGCCTAATCTTCAGTTGGCAGTCTTTGAAAAATGGCTGTGTTGCTGTAGCTAAAGAATGCTTTGAAGAAAAGAGGCATGGCATACTAATGTGAGAAACTGTGTTTTGTTTTTAAATGGGATGGTTTTCTTGGTGACACTCTGAAGTCAATCTTTTTCCTCCCAAATGACAGAATTTCTATATTAAAAGAGTCAGTATGTAGAGACAAATAGTGCCTCTAAATTGTACAGAGAAACACATTTAGTACCCAACTATAGGATTTCACATAAATTATGGAATCCTTAGCCCAGGTCAAATACCTGAGTTAAGTAGAAATAGTTACAGAAGCAGTCAAAAAAGGGTTATGGCATATACACTGACCTTCATAGGGTAAGGCCTGTGAAGGAGGGAAGAAAATTAAAAATATAGGAAACAAAAAATGCAGGAGAAGGAGAAGAAATTGATAATAATTTTGTAACCAGACACCCACTGGCATGAGCAAATAATTCAACCCTAAAGAAATAAAGAATTTTTGAGGTGACAGAGATCCCTGATACCCTGATTTGATCATTATACATTGTATACATGTATCAAAATATCACATGTACCCCAAAATATGTACAACTATAATATCAATTAAAAAGAAAAATACAGAATAGGTCATACCTATCATTACACATACAGTATCAACCCTAAAGTTCTCAATAAAGAATCTTAATCAAATGTTGTTTAGTACAGTAATACCTGAATCCAGGTAAACCTACCAATTATCTTGTCACTAGAATGGTGCTCAAGAAGTAATGGCCTTTCGATGGGCACGCCCAAGGAAAAGCTGATGGCTTCAAGACCAGTGGCCCTCAGGAGGGGAGGTAACAATCGACAGCCTCACTATTTTCCGAGAACTAGGACCACTTTCTAATATTAGCCCATAAGACCTCCTCACACATTCACAAAAGAGACAGGTAGCAAGAATAATGACATTATTTTCATTCTCTTACTTGAAGGACTCTGTGTACTTTTAGAATACAATAGATAGCTCTCCTACATTACTACTGATGTGTCTGGAATCTGCAGTCGGAGAAGATTAGTGAGGTCTTTATCCACCTCCAAATTTCCAAGTTTCTCTAAAACTAAAACAAAAAACAGAAACAGTCTAACAAACTCAGGGACCAGACTCAACACATCAAACATCACTTTCCTAGACTCAAATATGTTGGATTCTCTTTTCATTATGGTCCATGTCATTTTATGGCAACATGCAACTATGGTGCTTAGAAATGCCAACCTTTACTCGATGGCTGATTCTCTCGTGACCAAGATTAATTAGTTGAAAGAGCAAATCTAGATGCTGATGAAAGATAAAGGCTTATCTATCATTTAATGCAGTGAAATTTTATTCATGAAGCAACAAGAAACAAAGGCTCACTATATCTTCCTTCTTATAACATAGGTTTTTTTTGTTTGTTTTTATTTTTTTTGAAACAGAGTCTTTCAATGTTGCTTAGGCTGGACTCAAGGGATCCTTCCACCTCAGTCTCCCGAGAAGCTAGGTTGGGCACATGCCACCACACCTGGTTTATAAGCTATTTTTAAATAACCATTATTCTGGCTTTTTTTAATTCAACCAGAAATGAATTACATTGGTGGCATTTTTGCTACTTCATTGTTTCTTTTTCCAGAGTAATATGGTCTTTTTTCCTTTTGTCCACACAGGTTTTTAAGATCAGCTTCATGTCAGAATGTAAAAACTAGAAAGCCACCTTTGAGAGCTTTCACTCATCTATTCTCACCAACCTAGTCACAAAGGTACAGCTTCCAAGATGACCAGGTAATATGAGTGTTGTCTGTTCCAACATAAGGATTCTTTCTAAGGCAATGTGAAACAAATCAACTAGGCTGAGGATGACTCAAGTTTTTATCTCATAAACGGACTGACCCAAAGGAATATATCGGAAACCTGTGCACAAGAGTTTATTAGAGTTGTTTATTAACATAAGGATTATCTTCAAACTAAGAATAAAAAACAATCAGTGACTCTTGGCCAAAGCATAAATATGAGAGCAATACTGTGCACAGTGATTTCTAAACCAAAAAAAAAAACAATTTCCAATATTTCTCATAATTAAAAAATCACCTCTAATAGTGAAATATTAAAAGTAAACTCAATATTGCCTATGTATGTTTCAAGGTAAAAATGAATGCCACTCATACAAATTTTTGTTTGTTGGTTGGTTTTAGTTTAGAATTTTTAAATCCCACAGTGCACTGAGTACAAAATCCTACTGAAAAGTTAGAAGTGGCATTGATGGGAGAATAGGGATAGGAGACTTCCATAGCTCTGGAACATGTTCTATATAAGAGGTGTATCTTTTTTATCTTAGGCTTCTAGATAACTCACACATAATCAAAAAACTAGCATAAAAGAAGAGGTATTAACCAGGAATCAGGCACCAATTCTGCCAGCATCTTGGCATATGATCCGGGGCAAGTCGATCAATCATTCTGTGTGTGTCAGGTTCTGGATCTACCAGCTAAGGTAATCGAGGAGTTTGGAAGAATCCAATGAGACAATGCATGATAAAGAACACTGAAAATAATACATCTGTGAAAGTGCAAGACATAATGGAAGGGCTCAAATGTCAGGAACATCAGTAAGTTTGAGAATATACCCGCGTGGTCTGTCTTTGCTTCAGTTCAGGAGATGAGGGTAAATATGCTTATGCTATTCAATTCAGTAAATAGCAGTGGTGGGAACACTGTGGCCAAGAGTTTTGTTAATTAATCTGGAACCTCTCCTGACCAGTGCATAGTACTATCAATCTAACTAAGCTGTGTGTGTGTGTGCGCACATGTGTGTGATTTAATTAATCAACTGACAAGGATCACTGAGGTGAAGATCACTCCTGTATTACATCTAGTACCACCAGTTATTTGGAGGGACAGGTGTTCTCCACTTATCAAGTCTCAGGAAGCTGCCTCTAGGAGAATTACAGCTCTGGCACAAGCAGATCATAGACTCAGTTTACGCTTCAAGGAACTCTATTTAGTGGTGACTTCACATAGGTCATTTTTTAAAATCTCGCTGCACACAGCCTGATCCTGCAGTACTCAAACACGTCAATTGTTATGATTCATTGTTCTTCAAAGGCCTCAAGTTGATGTTCAATATTCCACTGGGAGCTTGGAAAATGCAGCTGTCCCTTTACTGAGTTATTAGGCAAGTTTCAACACGTCTTTTCATCAGCATTAGAGTCCAGAGAACCTAGCCTCTGTAAATTCAGAGAAGGGACCTTGTATTTTATGGCACATGGAAAGGGTGTTAGTCACACATGACTTATTCCCAGTTATAGGCCCCTGTTCAGGCTCTTCTCTTGGTTCCTTCTGCTCCACCAGCCAAATCCCTAGCCAAATCTTACCTCTTCCCCTAGACCTAAGCAGAGTCTTATTTCCTCTATGAAGACTTTTCCAATGAAGGGAAATATCTCCTCCAGTGGACTTTACAGAGTTGTTGTGAGGCTCCTCTTCCCTCTGAAAACCACCTCTTCTGATGCTCCTTTCTTGTTAAGCCACTATCCACCTAACCATACATACTCTCACCCCCACATCCAGTCATTTAAAAAAGTCTTACAGAGTCTTTGATCCCAACACTTTCGTAGAAAAAAAGAAAGTTAAAAATTCCTGTAGCTAATTGTGGCAGTGATTTTTCAATTGTGTGAATATTGTGTGTGTGTGCGTGGGGTGGTGGGGAACATAAAAACTCCAAGGCAGGAGTGGTAGGTGGGGTGAGCAGGGAACGTGTGGTGTGATGGGTCCGTCCAGGGCCACCTTCTCTATGGGGAGGTGAGAGTCATTGCTCAAGCCAGCACCCCAATCTATTTGCATCTATAAGCCTTAGCTCAGAAGCTTCTTATCACTCACTTACAACCTCCTCGCTGATGTTCCCACTCCAGTCCCTGTTCTCTTAAGCATGACCCCAACCAACCAATCCGACCTTGCTTGCTGAATGACCCTTTTAAATGCAAGCCTTGTTCTGTCAAGCCTTCCTTAAGTCCTTCAGTATCTCTCCATCCCCTTGAAGATTAAGTCTTCGACAAAGTAGAGAAGGCTACCGCTCCTGCCCTGGCCTTTCCTAGCTTTCTAGCCCTTCTGGTTCCATTCCCTGCTCCTCTCCTCCTTTCCTGGCCCAGCTCTCTAAGAATCAGTCAGCCCTGCAGCACTTTTTGCAGTTCTCTAAATGGCACCATGTTCTTGCTTTTAGAGCTTTTACACAAGCTGGCTCACTCCTGCTCCACCTTGTCTGACTGAAGAGACTACTTACCTACTGTTCTTTAGGACCCTTTTCATGTATCACCTCCCTTGACCTCTGAAGGTTTTTTAGGACCCTCCCTTCCTTTTCTTTGAGCACTAAAGATACCATGACCCTATCACAATCTATCACAGACTACTTTCTTTACCTGTTTAGCTTTTGTCACCATTGCACTGGACTAACAGCTCTTTAAGTCAAAGAAGGTGTCTTACATTTAATTTTTTCTCGGTTTTTTTTTTTTTTGTATCTTCAATGTAGAGAATTGTATTTAGCGTCAGGGAATGAAAGAATGAATGAATAATGGAAAGACATTTTGAAAAGCCAAGAAAAAGTGAAGTGGGACAGAGCAGTGAAGTGGACAGGTTGTGAAACATGCTCAGCAGTTCTGTGAACCTGGACAAGTCAAACTCCTTTAGGGTTAGCTTCCTCAGATTCATGAAAGTAATAATATAATTCCTACCTACCTTTCCAAGTTTCTGTGAGAACAGACTATTTCCCATAATTGAAAGTTCTATGGTGCTACCATTAATTAGTCCCAGTTGGTTAGTTCATTTCCTGGCTGCCCTAAACACTCTCTGGATGGTGGATTTTCAATTTTAGTATCAGAGACAGCTGGGATCAGGTCTACCTGCTATTTTACCATTAATTAACTGTTATTTCATTTCTCTAGGCCTCAATGTTCCCATCTGTAAAATAATAGTGACTACTCTATTGGTTTTTATGGCAACTAAGTGAGATAATTCATATAAGATATACAGACTAATGAATGCCAAACACTAGTAGGAACTTAATTAATAGTTCCTCTTCCCCTTCCTCCTTCAAATTATTACTACTATTACAGTAAGCATGTAATAAATACTTGCTACATTAAATTCCTTAGCTGAGAATTTTTTATACCTAGGACCCAAATTTTCAATTCTGCTTTTCGGCCAACTGTGGAAGGAAAAAGAGAAGGTTCTCGGCACCAAAGGATTCCTTTCTTTCCAGCACGTGTCAGAGTTCTCCACTTTTGTCTTATAACTCTGCCATTGAAGGTGATATTTCATCTGACAAAGTCGGTTATGAGATTTCCTATATAGAGTAATGAAAAAGCCTACAACAGCCAGTGATCTGCCTTTCCTGCTGTTTCCTCCACTGAATAATTTTGCCATAAAAAATAAAGAGGACATCTCCTTTTATTGAATTATGACAAATTTTCAACTGACTTATCCCTCTCAGAACTTAGGAGTGTCCTACTTTCCCCTCCAATGTCACTCCCACTGAGATGACATGTGACACATCCCGGGAAGCATTAGAACTAAAGAGAAGGTTAAGGCTGTGACACATCCATCAGCCCTCCTTTTTTGCTGAAGAAGAAACATCCCTCCTCCCTTGTCTCCTCAGTCCATAGCTCTCTGTTCCGGGGATCTTTTTATTCTACTGGCCAGAAGAGATTTACAGGCAAAAGCCTAAGCAGAGCAACAGAGAAACCAACTACGTATCTCCCTCCCTTCCTCCCTCCCTTCATATATATTTCTCAAATACCTACTAATGCCAGACACTGAGGCTCTGGCGATTACAATGCTGAGCAAACAAAGCCTCTCCCCTTATGGAATGATGGAGGGAAACGGCATAAAGCAAATGTGTTCCTAAAATATTCCCAGTTGAAGAAAGGACATGTAAACTCTACCTTAAATGTGCCAATAAAACTCGATATCTAAAACTGGGTTTTAAAAATAAATATCCTTTCGTAGCTCACGCCTGTAATCCTAGCTCTCTGGGAGGCCGAGGCAGGCGGATTGTTTGAGCTCAGGAGTTCAAGACCAGCCTGAGCAAGAGCGAGACCCCGTCTCTACTAAAAATAGAAAGAAATTAATTGGACAACTAAAAATATATAGAAAAAACTAGCCGGGCATGGTGGCGCATGCCTGTAGTCCCAGCTACTCGGGAGGCTGAGGCAGGAGGATTGCTTGAGCCCAGGAGTTTAAGGTTGCTGTGAGCTAAGATGACGCCACGGCACTCTAGCCCAGGCAACAGAGTGAGACTCTGTCTCAAAAATAAATAAATAAATAAATACATAAATATCCTTTTTAGAGGCTAGGAATCCCTTAGCAATTGATTATTTCAGCTCTGGCTACAAAGAAGGTAAAAACAAGTAACTTACATTAAATATGTACTATGTACCAGATACTCTGCTATGTATTTTTACTTGATTGTCACACACACACAAAATCCCTATATGGTAATGTGTTTATCATTGCATCCATTTAAAGGATGAGGAAACACATTAAACAGTGTGTTAAACAATTTTCTGACAGCCATACTGTTAGGAGCTGGCCTTGAACCCAGGCATCCTGGCTGCAGAGCACAGTGCAGAGACTAAGACACATTGTCTCCAAAGATGCTTCAGAAAAACTTACTGAAGGAGTGAATGACTGAGTGTCATGAATCTGAAAATCAAATCACACCCACACAACTGAGGATCACTAAATTGTCAAAATGCTCAAGAGCTTGATTTACTGTATTCCTCATTTTTTTGTCAATAATAGAAATAAATTCCTCATCTCCCAAGAGAAGCACACCTGTGACAGGCCCTGCTGAAATATTAATCATATATTTGTGGAATTTGCAGAGTTAAGCTCCCTCAAAGTTCAATCGTCTATAAGTTGCTATTGTTACTCTTGTTTAAACAAAGTAAACACCTGGTATTCTGCCTCAACTTGTCTCAGGTTGAGATTTGTACAGAAAAATCAAAACAGATATCAGACCAGGTCCTATAAAAATTACGCTGTTCAGTCAAAAGGGGAGTTCTTTTGGTGAAATAATTTATCTCACAGGATGCTTGAATCACAATACATAATGTGAGGGGAAAAAACCTTTTCTTTGGCTCTGCTATTCTAGTATATTTTAATAGACTTTACCAGGTTCTTCTGTGTCAATGACCCTAAATGTTCACTTCAAAAGAAAAAGTGCCTCAACTTCTGGAACATAACACAACTCTATTGAGTTAATCATTAGGAACTTTAGTCTGACAGAGAGAGAGAGAGAGAGAGAGAGAGAGAGAGAGAGAGAAGGAAAGGAACTCTTCTCAGGTGTAAGGAAGACACAGGCAAGATGTTCCTACAAAAGGAAAAGTATCACTACCTAAGCGCTTCTCTATCTTTTCTCACTTCTCTCTGTTTTCCCGTCATCACGACTGTCTGCCCAGGTAACATGGTGATGGAGGAGAATTCAGGCTGAACAGTGTGTTAGTATCAGCTGAAGGCTGGTGAAGAGTGCATGCTTGAGGGAGAGGGAAACTGAAGAGCGTGCACCATAGGACACTGAGTGCAGTTATAATCACCGTTTCTTTCTGCACGTATCAACAGAGACAATTGGAAGATAAGCGTATCCAGAACAGCAAGGCACTTGCACAGTATTTCAGCCATGCTCCTTCTAAGTATAAAACTCTGAATATCAAAGCAGGGAGGGAGGAGCAGGTGAGAAACAATACTAAAAACAGCAAACCAGCATTTTTTAAGCTTTCAGAAGCTCAGAAGAGCAGAAGCTATTGTGAGATAAGAATGGAAAGATACTGGTGGAAGAATTGATGCACACCAGCAATATCTTAAATTAATTCCTTGCTGTTGGTCACATGAGAAACTAGAGTTAACACTCTCCACTGTTAACTTTATCCCTAGGAGAGGAAGGAATTTTTGATGACCTGGTCCTTTGCATCTGGGCTGATAATTAGACAATTAGAGCTCATGTGCTACAACAAAGCTCTCAATCATCATGAATCACAGCCACACTCATTTTAAAAGAAGATTCATGAAAGTGAAAAAAGGCCTTTTAAAGAATACAATGCTTTCACATTTCTTCCAAGAACCACAGAAATCCGAAGGACCAGGGGAGCAAGGTTTCTACCCATTAGAAAAAACAAGAATGGATTTTGACATGCTTGCTAAGCATTTTCCCTATGGTTCATGGGCTGAGGTGTCACTTACATGGATGGGATGAGGTGGCATGCAGCAACTAAACTTGTGATCTGAAAACCACCTATATGAAAAACACTTGAATTGCTTGCAAAAAATGAATTATTTCTCACTGAATACCAAATACTGACTCTCAGGGGAAAGCCCCAAGCATCTATTTTTAACAAGCTACCCAGGGACTGGCAGGATCCTTGAGAGAAGCCAGGGCAGAGTAGGTGGGTGAGTGGGTGTCGGGGTGTGGAAATGTTGGGCAAAACAAGATTAGCGGTTTCCTTAGAAGCCAAACGAGGTTTCCAGATTTAACAAAGTTTCCCAATACTTCTAGTGTTAATGATGATGTATGCTGGGGTTAATCTCACATAAACTAGTCATGAGATAAGGTCAGTTAGCATGGATTGTTGCTGTCCTACCTCAGCTATGCAAGTTCTAAGGACAATCTTTTTCTGATAAACTCCCACAGGTAGATATACTCTACAAAGACTGCTCACCAGAGAGGGCCTGCATCGCTTTTGCAGTTCGGAAGTACAGGTTATGATAAGGGCAGTCTGATTGGGCAGGATAGAAAGTAAGCATTACTATAAACAGTAAGCAATATATTAATTAGTGAAAGTCATACCTGGACTAAACAAACAATAATAGGAGATTTGTCTAAAGAAATAAACCAGGACCTTTGTCTATATCCAGCCATTTCAAAGATGGGAAAACAAACTTAAAACATTTGAGTAAGACTAGAATTAATAAAATACCTTGAATACAATGACTAGACAAAGGGTTCCTGATCTTGGCTAACATGAGAATTTGGGCAAATAAGTCAGTTAATTTTAAGGAGTCCCACATGCTGAGTGTAGTTGCTCAGGGAATTTTTTTAGGTCCTGCTTAGTCAAATTTGAGAGACAGCTCAACTGCCATAGCCATGGGGAAAATGCATGAGCATTATTGGAATATATGCCTTAAATACCATAATTAAAAATGCCTTAGGTTATGCAGTTGTATATGTTTTTTTTATGTACTGGTTTAATTGATTTTATACAACATATCTTTATTTTTGCATTGAGCACCTTATACCATAATTAATCATTTTTACATTTTCTCCCCCTCAATGTCTATAAGGTATATACTTGATTACAAAATGAATTCATTAATTTTAAAATCTAAAGTGCCCCATTTTTAATGCAACATTGTACACATTTTTTCATAAATGCTTACCTAATCAATCTGTCCTTCTAAATATTTACTTGGTAAAAGGAATTTGTATCGGACAGTCAATAACAAACATTAATGTAGTGACTACTAGATTTCTGGCATTGTGCTAAGGAACTAGGAATGCAAATATGAGTAGAAAACAGTTCCTGCCCTTGACAAGGTCATAGTCTGGTATATCTGGAAATCTCTGTAGGTATTATTAATGCTGTGGTAAATACCTTTGTTAAACAAGTATTCCTTTGAAGTGCCTAATTCCCTGAATATACATTCAGATTTCCATATGTTGAGTTTATTCAAATTTACCAATGCAATGTAACTTATATTACTTACACATTTTAATCCTGGGTTATATAGGTAATAAAAATGAGCATGCAATTTAATTATTTTTAGCACCGCTGACCGCAGTGTACAAATTTAATTATTTTTTAAAATGACATGTTAATAATTAATACTAATAAATTAAGGGTATTAGACATGTAATTAATGTTTGTTTTATTATACACATATCTAAATATATAGCTGTACACTAAAGTAACAGTAAAAGAATTCAGATTTACCATTGTGAATGATAAATTTTATCAGATGGTACAATCTTGGCCTATAATTTATCACCCTCTCCATTTGTTGATATAAAGACAAATTGCAAAAGCACTAACTGTATTTGTAATTCTAAACAGGTTTTCTCCCCTGGCCTGGGGATAGTGTATTTTTGTTTCCACTCAACTACTTTCTCAAGAATCTGATTGCAGTTCTTTCACCATGGCTGATGCAAAAGAAGAAATGTCGAGACTACTCTTTGGGATTCCCTGCAATATATTTGCTAACCAAGTGAAAGAAGCCTGTGGAATGTTCTAATGAAAAGGTCATTGAACTTACAGATAAAGCGATATAATCTTAGTCGAAATCAGTAGTAACTAATATGACTTCGGAGAAGGAATCAGTCTTATTTGGGCTTGTGTTTCCTTTCTTGTAATAGGATAGCATTTGACTAGGAAGTCTCTAATGTCACTTCTGGCTCTGAGTCTCTAGGACTCGGTGATGAGCTCTATCCTCTGACAAGATTCTATGTGGCTTCTGAAAATCACCACACAGTTCACACCCCTAGTGAGATTCTTTCACATATTGATGGCTCACAACTCCCTCAGCATCACACCCTACATCCACTCCTTCATCATTTCCCAAATGTATTTGGGTTAAAGAATATCAGCGGGTAGTGACAACCACCACAAATAACCGCACACATACAAATATCCTGAACTTGAAAACCAAAACTTCCAAGGATTTCCAGGACATGGTCTCAGCTATCCAGTTTCCTGAGAAGTAAAGCAGGTGGCAAGTGTTAACACCTCACGTTTTCCTAAAAACAGGCACAGAAGGAACTGTGAATTGTTCCTTTAACATCAATTTCTGACATTTTGACAATGCTGGGGGATAAAACTATGGTTTCTGGGTTCTTCTTAAGACACTCCCCTTTTTCCTCACTGCTACTTAGGTATCTATGGTTCAGACAGCACCAAACATATCTCCTCCAACTGAAGAGGGCTCTTAAAATCTGCAGTTAAGTAACAGCAGGCCAAAGCAAGCCTATAGGATCACAGATGGGTTATCCAACTCAATCAAAGACATTCCCTGATCTCCAGCAAAGAAACCTGCTGTCTCTGTAATGCACTAACATGATTCCCCTGGGGCAAGGTCTGATTTCTCTGCATATCTTATTCATACAAATATTATACATTTTGGTAAACGCAAATGTAGGATAAACTTCTCGGTCAAGAACAATTCACCGAGTGGCTTGTTTAAAAGAGATGGAATGAGAAATCACTTTCTCTTGTATTTGTTTTCCCAAGGTTTCTCACCCCTTTGCAGAATGAGATTCCAGGTTTAGAGACATTAAGAAACCAGTAACCACGGGACCCGTTGCCTAGAAACAGCCTGATTACAACCAACTCACTTGACTACAAGGAAATTCTACCTGATCCTTTAGGACCATTTGTCAAGCTTCATTATGATGATAAAGAAAATTTATACTTTCGTAAAGCCTTCAAAAATTATTGCCATGAAACTCTGAAAAATCTGGGCATCTGCTTTGGGGAAGAAATGGGAAATTAACATGACTATCCAGTGTCAAAAACTGACAGCCTAGACAAAATAAAGAAAAATTAGTTTAGCACCATGCACAGAATTCAGAAATCAAAAATCCAAATCCAATGCCGAACAAATGATGTCTGGGAATTGTACTGTCTGCCATGGGGGTTACAAGCCAAGGCAGCCAGAGAAATCACTAATAAAGGGCATTTGTTTTCTGCAGCAGCACTGCTTCCCTGAGCTTCCTTGTACATCTGTGAAGAACTTTCAATCAGATGTTGCCATTAACATCTGCTTTGAAACATACACCAGTTGGTTTTGTTG
>NW_012137858.1:1372620-1375592 GCF_000956105.1 Propithecus coquereli | reverse complement strand
TGAAGGGACTGTTTTTCAATACTTCAGATAGTCCATGCACATTCATAGTAGTTTCAGATATGGTTCCAGTGGAAAGTGTAGGTCATCTAAGCCCTAGGTTTCAGGGAATATATCTTAATTACATTTGAACCCTTGTGACTTATTTCAGTGGTAGCACACAGGGGACACTCACCAAATCCCCGCTGAACTGAACCAGGCAATAGCATCATCAAAGTAATTGACACGCTACTTCAAAGCAGACTGACACAGACACGAAAAGAAAAACAGACTGTAGATTGTACAAAAGAGAGTGCCTGGGAGGAGGATGGTCAGTGATTACGTGGAAAAACAAAGACAGTCACAAGAAATGTTCTGTTGATCTTCATTTCCCACCTCCCCCCATTCCCCATGCCCTTCACCCTATTTATTATTGTCAGGATTATACTCCCAAAACACAAAATCACAATTCTACTGAACTGCTTAAGAACTTACAATGAAAGAATGAATAAATAAATTAATGAATAGAATTATCTTTGTCCTCAAGAAACTTACAATTTGGTTACCTAGATGGAAATAACACATGACACTTTTAATAAAATATGAATTGAGAGAAAAGTCAGAACAGTGTCAGCAGAAACTGTTAATGAAGGAGCGCTTTGAAACAGATCCATTTATTTAATGAATAAAGAAGCAGAAAGCCACCATTCCAGGTAAGAAACGAGCAAAAACACAGAGATGAGAATTTGAATAGTCCATTAGGAAAGATATAAAGACACAGTTGAAGGTAGATTATTGATGAGAATAAGAGTTTTGGTTAGAACCTTGGGAAATATGGGGTCGGCACAGACGATAACAACACAGATAAGTTAGTGGATAATAATAGGTCATGTAGTGGTAATTGGCAAAACAGACTAAAAGTCTTAAAGAATGGGGGAATGTCCTCTAAAATATTAAAATTTTACCATGCTTCAAAATATCTAGCACAGATATAGGCATATAATATAAATACTAGCTGACAGGGGTAATGCCTGCTTAATGACTCCTGAGGTCATGGGATATAGGCTTTCTTCTAATCAAATATGTAGACAATGAATCAGAATTCCCTTATATGCTTGACAAATGCATACGAATACCTGGGCCCCATTCAACCCAACCCCAAACGTGAGGATTTCTGAAATAGGCACCGCCAGGGACAAAGTGGAATGTACTGCAGGACAGAATTCTTTCCACATTATCTAGGATAAGCTTCTGATAATGAACCCCTGTATTCATTAAATATTTGTCAGGTAATGTGCCTATCACTGTGCTAGGCGATGTAAAGATTAAAATAATAAAAGATGCTCATGGCATTGCCTTTCCTGTGAAAATCAAGCATAAAAGCATAAACTTAAAAGTCAGAAAAAGATCAGGAGAGCAATGACATCAAAATGAAGCTTGGCTTTACAAAAGATTTACAAAGGAGTTCAGGGGCTCCTGTGATAATATGAGACTTGAAAAAAGGAAGGCTGCTTTTAAAAATGTGTGTGTTTTTTTCAGTCTTTGAGTTCTTTAAGTTCTATCAGAGCAACACATGAATATGATTTTCCAATCATAATATCTAACTTGTTCTCATCCATCCTTAGTCATTAATTGAATTTCTCATATCTCAAATCTCATTTCTCAAACATAGGCCAAGGCCCATGCAGTGGAAACTTTTCATATACAAAACCACTTGGCCCGAGTGAGAAAGGGCAGAGTGAGGTAGGATGTACTTGCACTGACCCAGTCAATGGCTGTAGGTATTCAGTTAGACATAGCATGAGGTAGCTAAACACAGTGTCCTACAAACAGAAACAAAAAGGAAAGCCTTGTCCCCATATTGCCAAATAAAGAATAAAGAGCAGCACAATTACTTGACAACATAAGGACAACACTTTCCTTTCTCACTGTGCCCTGTTCTTGCTGAAATGTTATTAATGAAAGGAACTACTAATGTTAGATCCCAGTAAAAAGCTGTGGTACACCTACTTCACCTATTTCACTTCCTTTCCCATTCACTCATGAGAATATTTCTTGTTTCTCTATCATAGTAACTTGGACACTGTAACATTTCAATCCTTCTCATCTCCATTATTGTTAGCACCACTCCCCAACCTGCATTCCTATTCTGGGCAAAAATCCTTTCTTTGACTCATTAATTCTGTTTATTCACCTCCTTCAACCTTTGTCCAAAGGGTCTCTTTTCACATTTTACGTTCTGTTTTGTTCATTCGTTTGCAGCTTTTGACATTTTTTTATTATTTCCCATTGAGACACAAAAAGAGTATAAGAAGTTAAATGTTTTCACAAGCAAACCTAGATTCCTATGTCCCTGTTCAGGGGAGGAAAAGGGGAAGAAAAATAAAAGCTGCCAAATAGAAGGCCTGAAATAAATGACCTGCACCACCCATAGCTGAATTCCACCTCTTTTTCCAGAATGTTTCGTAAGAGAGAATCAATAAAAGCTGAATCTGAAACATTGGTGCATTGTACTAGCTAAGCTCAGTGAGCTCCCAAACTAATCCTATGTTCTCAGAAGCTGTAAGTGCAAATCCCTTCACCTCTGCTCAGGGGGATGAGCTCACCACAGAAACTGGCCTGTTTTTTGACCTCAAAATCCAGGTGGGACAGCGTTGGGGGTGGCAGAAGCAATGAGGGAAAATTTCCAGGCCATTTGTTCTAAACTGAGGTGCTTTGGCAGAAGGGAAAGACAAGGTCGGGTTTCCATGGCCCTGAGCTGGGTCACACAGCTGGAGTGACACTTTGCTCAACACAATGTCTTTCACTCACCCACGAGCAACACAAGGACTGCGACAGAACACTGCTGAGAAGAAACAGGCCCAGTGCCACTGGCCGCTCTCAATATCTAGGCTACCTAGTAAGGTAACCCCCATACAACCCGGCTGTGAAATCAACCTTCATATCAGCTCATGTTTCCCTATAACTACCTGATTATCATATTCAATTAAAATATA
>NW_012137858.1:1368612-1370755 GCF_000956105.1 Propithecus coquereli | reverse complement strand
AAACCTGCATTTATGTGTTGCTTAATTGAGTATGGTATGGTTGTTGGCACTGTAATAGGAAAACGTCACAGTCTCTGACCTCTGGATGCTTAAAATCTAAGATGAAGTAAATATTCCAAAATATTACTGTGGACCCAATTCATAATGGGCCATTTAAAATAATACTATGAACAAACTGACTCCAATTTTGACAGTACTGAGAACAACATATGTCCTTTCACATTTCGGCTTGTGTTGGATCATTAGGCACAAGTTGGAACAATTCTAAAAAAAACTTATAAACAAATTTCGAAATAAAATTTGGATGTAAAAATATCAAGACTTAACAAACTTGTTTTAGAAAATGATTTACTTTACAAATTATTTGGCCCACACTGATTTCAAATAACACATTTTTGTGCCAGATTTAAGTTGATTTAAATTACATGTTATCATTTATATGGAAAATTGACATGAATTCAAGATTTGTCAGGAACACCAAGAATGTACAAGGAAAGGCCCACATATACTATAGGAATTTTATGCTAATCTCTTACCTTTTGTCTTATAGCATTCATAACTTTTAAAATGTTGTATCAACCTTTTGAGCCACTCGTGGTGACTTCTCCTTTGGATCAAACACCCCTGCATCTCAACAATTGAACAAAAATACTTTTACCAAACCCACTATATACATTAATATGTGTATATATATACACTTTATACCATACATACATGTAGTATATAATTATATTTAGTAATCCATATATATCAGTAAGTACTCATGCCAACAGGCAGCACTTCATTTAGAATAATACAAAAATTCAAGTAGGATTTATGTTTCATTTTTATAGAGCTGCACCCAGAAGTCCCCAAGCCACTTGTAGTCGTATCTCTGGGAGAAATTTTCTTCTGATATTTGTACTTCTGCCACATCACATTGTCAGTATCCAATATTCTGAAGCTTCAAGGACGAGTGCCCACTGATCCTAGTCCCATTCAAGGAAATGGAATGCAATCTAATGCCAGGTCTGAAAGCACTTAACTACATGCCGCAATCAGAGGTTTAAGTGATCATTTATTTTGTCTTGTATCTGCTTGAGAAAATCCTTTGCCTGACAATTTTCTCCCATTAGAATTGGCTTTCAAAGTCAGGAGGTCATTTGCATGCTTGCAGACAAAAGTAACAATTTCAAATGATGAAAATGTGTATTCTCTGACGGTGAATATTTGCTTTTTAAGTACAGAGAGTAGATATCCAGTTATTCTTATTGGATTTTATATATTGCTTAAATTAACTGCCAAGAAAAGCCTCTATGAGGTAAATTGGCTTTTTGTAATATTACCTTTAATTTCTTTTAGCAAATGGGATATGAGGTTTAAGTGGGTTAAAGAAAATCAAGTAAAAATATTTACGGTATATAATTTTCCATGGTTAAATGCCTAAAAGTAAACATTTTGCAGTTAGTTTAGTATAAATGTACCAAGACTAGCAAGGGAACCTTTTGCAAGATAATGAGTTGATTTTAAAATGGCTTACAGGTTGGAACCACAACCTCCTAGTAACATTTAAAAATCAGAAATGCTTTAGAAATCAGCCCAATGTAGGCTAGCACTGGCTACTTAGGTTCTGCAAAGTTTTTGTAACTATTTTAGAAACCAAATACTATAGAACCAAAGCATTCCATTTTACATCCAGCCTGTCTGTTCTGGCATTATGTGAGTACCAGGAGAACATTTAAAAGGAGCAAGGTCAAATACTTGATATTCCTTTTAAGTAAAACAGAAAATATTGCACAGCATCTAAATATCTTAAAAGGTTAAGTTCTAACCAATATACATCCACAAACATCAGAAAAATAGCATGATGAAATAAAAAAGAACACTGGTCTGAGATTTAGTCCTTGGGCAAATCAAATAAATTCTGAGTCTAGCTTCTCCACTTGTTAAAAGGGGATAATGATAATAATGCTGGCTCTACCGGCTTCTTTTGGTAACTATAAGTATAAAAGCCTGAATGTAAAAATGCTTTAAAATGTAGACAATTTAATATAGACATTAGATAATACTATCATTTTCATTTCTCTCAATAATCCTGTAGCAGGTCTCTGAACAGGACCTTTGTACTATGTTATTATAATAATAACATAACTTGGGGGAAGAG
>NW_012137858.1:1365611-1366678 GCF_000956105.1 Propithecus coquereli | reverse complement strand
CTGGGGGGCAATACAAAGAGAGTCATTTGGCACCTGTATTTACAGTGGGTTGCATTAACAGGAGGGGAACTCTTGAGTTTGGAAAACCTAAATATTTTTTTAATAGGCAGTAAGCAGGCCTGCCCTTTGTTTCAGAGCAAAACACTATCTTTATCATTCTAGATAGTATGTATGCAAGGAGGGGAAACCCTCTATCTATATTCTAAGGCCGTTTAAGATACAAACATCCTTGAAATGATAGTGCAGGAAAAAAGGGCAATCGGTGTCCTGCTATGCAAAGATGCAGAAATGCAAATGACCCATGGGAAATTGTCTTCAAGCACTTAGCCCTGAACATGCAGAAAGAGAATAAAAGATTTTGCGACAGAGAATGAATCATGGGCATTCAGCACTCAAACTCAGTTTCTAACTTAGCCCTACCTGTGTAACCTCACAACAATAACACATCAACAGAAAGAAAATAAATGAAGGATGGCTTATTCTGATTTCTGAAAACCGCACTTCTAAAAATGTTAAATAGACAGTGATTTTTCATTGTATAAAAAATTCTCTATAGGATTCTTTAAATATCAAGTTCTCATGGTATGATTAAAAAGTAAATTAATCTAAAAAACACTATACTTTCTTATTTAGCATATTTGGTTAAGTGGGTGTACTCAGGATCAAACTGCCTCAATTCAAATATGGCTCTGTGTGCTTGGTTCTTTAACCACGCTTCAGTTTCCTCTGCTGTAAAACGGGGATACTGATGGATATTAATTCCATCTTTGTAGAGTGAAAGATTTGTCTGAGTAAATAGCTATATAGTGCTTTTGACAGTGCCTGATACATAGAAAGCACTAAATAAATTTTAGTCATTATTACTTTTATTATTATCACCTAAAATGAGATCATTAGGTCAATATAATTCTCTTTTGCTCTTTTTCTCTGATATAATTTACTAAAAAACATTTTCTTTTCTTGACTTAGAGGGCAGATGCTAAATGAAAGAAGATTTACAAAGCCCTAACTCTAATGAGAAATGGGTTAAGTCTCCATTCAAATTATAGGTTATTTCTAATATTGAT